>NC_029793.2:39363415-39385538 GCF_000816755.2 Arachis ipaensis | reverse complement strand
TAGTTTACACCACCATAAGAAAAACTAAGACTTACGTACTGTATTTGGCATGTATAAACTTAAACTTAGTTTCCTATAACTACATATTCCTTGTACTTAAATCTCTTGATAGTACTTAGGAGACTTCAATAACGTTCGAATTAGGAACTTCATTTTCTTTGTTGTTTTCTTTTTATTTTCGTTCCAGGTTCTGAAACTCGTAGTTACTGATCCCTCCAGTCTATACTAATTTTCGAGTTTCTCAACAAAGGGATCAGTATACGAACACCACAAAAACACAGTTCATTCTGAACTCTGTCTTGTGAATCTCAGCTCTGGTTTACGTAAATTATCTCATACGACTACTCATAAAACCACTTTTTATTTAAAGAGGGTTTTGTGTGTTTAGATTGGCCGTTCACGTGGCCCAGCGTAGTTCATTATTATTGACCACCATATTTGAATAAATGAGACTACTCTAAAAATTAAACTCAATTTCTCATGCACTACAGCTTTTCTTCTTTCTTTTTGATTTCAAGTTCAGTGGGCAATACATGAGACACTTTTCAGAATTAAAAACGACTAACAGAATAAAAATAACTAATTTACTAGAACCTAAGAATTGAAATAACAAAGGATCATGCAGAAACCAAGTAAAATAGCGGAAAACAGGAATATTAAGAACGAAGAACGGGAGAAAATATAGAATGAAAGGAACTCAACCACCTTAGTTATCCTAGTTATCCTCCGTAAAGATGATTCACCTGTGTCATTAATCATTAAAATAAGCAGAAAAGGCACAAGCGAAGCGACAACACCAAACTTAAAAGTTTCCTTGTCCTCAAGCAAGGAAAATCTGAAAAAGAGGAGAGACATAAAGAGTGCATGGAGGAGTAAACAAAAATTATTATAGAAAAAGAAGAAAATAATAAAGTGTATGGTCTGCGCATAAGCCGTAGTAAGACGGAATATATGGAATGTAAGTTCGATTTGAGAAAAGTTAAAAGTTTTAAGTATTTTGGGTGCATAATACAGGATAATGGAGAGATTGAACAGGATGTAAATCATAGGATCCAAGCAGGGTGGTCAAAATGGCGAAGTGCATCTAGTTTTATATGCGACAAAAAAGTGCCTTTAAAACTTAAAGGTAAATTCTATCGCACCACTATAAGACCGGCTATGCTTTATGGTACGGAGTGTTGGGCAGCTAAAGGGGAGCACGAACATAAGCTGAGTGTGGCAGAGATGAAGATGTTGAGATGGATGAGTGGTCATACGCGATTGGATAAAATAAGGAATGAAGATATAAGGGAGAGAGTTGAAGTAGCACCCATTGTGGAAAAGATAGTTGAATCGCGTCTTAGGTGGTTTGGACATGTGAGAAGAAGTCCGATAGAACATCTAGTCAGGAGGGTGGATGAGATGGAAGATGGACAAGGGGCGAAAGGCAGAGGAAGACCTAAGAAGACCATCCATGAGGTGGTCAAACGAGATCTACATGTAAATGGTCTCTCTATAGATATGACACATTACAGAGCACAGTGACGTCATTTGATTCATGTAGCCGACCCCACTTAGTGGGACAAGGCTTTGTTGTTGTTGTTGTTGTTGTAGTTATTTATATGTATATATTGGGGGGAGGGGGATATATATATAGGGAAAGGGGTGGGGTCACGAAGGTATTGGGGGGCTATAGGAAGGGACCACGAGTTTGATGCTTGAAGGGATAAAAGATCAATTTGATAGGGAATTGATTTGGTTCAAGGATCTGTTGGATATGGTTTGGATTTATAGAAATCAATCCAATGATGGCGCCTAACTCCCAGGATGCTGCGCCTAACTTAAAACCATGTCTCCCATTGCTACGCTTTACTTGAATGTTTAGGCAAAGACATTGCGCCTAACTTGGAGCCTCCCGAGTGTATCAATAACCCAGGCACCTAACTTAAAATTCTATGCACCTAACTTGTTCTCTTGGCCTTCAAACCTTGTTCCTAACTTGAGATTTCTCAAGTTAGGTGCAAACCCTCCCGAATGAAATTCTCCTCTGTGCGTCCGTAACTCTGTTTCAGGAACCTGTTTCTATTTTTTTTATTTTATATTCTGCACGATCAAAATACACATAAAATAAAGGAAAAACAAAAAAAACTCAATGAAATTCAAATAAATAATAAAATCAATGAAACAAAAATTAAACTAAGGATACGCAAATATCGGGTTGCCTCCCGACAAGCGCTTCTTTACCGTCACGAGCTTGACGGTCAGCTCCTCTAAGGAAGAGGATCATAGGGGCTCAGTTCTTCACCCCTCACCTTGAACTTCTTTCCTGTGTCTCCATAGAGTAGCTCAATATGCTCTAGAGAGAGGATTCTGTTTACTGTATAAGTCCAAACTGGATTCTTAGTCAACACCACCTTCATTCTTGGGGAGAAACCTTTAGTGGGGATCTTTTTGTTTCTTCATCCCCTGGGTATTTTCTGCTTTTTAGAAACCTCCTTCTTGGTGGATGATGCATTCCTGACACCAAACTTAGGTTTGATATCAGGAGGAATTTTATTGAGTGTCACCAAAGGAGGTTTGAGCTGCAGATTCTGCTGTCCGTCATCAGGGGGTTCTTGAAAGTTTGGAGTAATAAGCTCAGTCTGCATGCACCTCTCTTCTCTACCTGCTGAATGTATATCTTTGAAGACATGAAAGACCAGTTTCTCATTATGCACTCTAAGCACTAATTCACCCACTTCTACATCAATTAGAGCTCTCTCAGTGGCTAGGAAAGGTCTTCCTAGGATTATAGAGGCATTGTCATCCTCCCCTGTGTCAAGAATCACAAAATTTGCTGGGAGGAAGAACTTACCCACTTTGACCAAGATATTTTCCACTAATCCGTATGCAGGCTTTATAGATTTGTCTGCCATTTGTAATGCTATCCGTGTGGGTTGTGCCTCTTAGATTTGGAGCTTCTTCATCACAGGCAAGGGCATTAAATTGATGCTTGCTCCCAGATCACATAACGCTTTCTCAAAGGTTGTGTTCCCAATGGTGCATGGAATTTGAAAGCTCCCTGGATCTGGCATCTTCCTTGGCAAGTTATTCTGAATTATGGCACTGCATTCCTTAGTCAGGACCACTGTCTCATCTCCCTTTAAAGGCTTCTTCTTTGACAACAACTCCTTCATGAATTTGACATAGAGAGGCATTTGCTCCAAAACCTTAGCAAAAGAAATATTGATTTGCAACTTTCTGAAAACTTCTAAGAACTTTGAAAACTGCTTGTCTTTGGTCTCCTTTTGAAGTCTCTGAGGATATGGCATTTTAGGCTTGTACTCAGGAGCCTTTGGCAATGTAGGATAAGTGTCAAGAGAGTTTGGGAATGGGTTGTCTGCATGCTTTGGAGGGACGTGCTCTACTTCTTCCTTCTTCTCTTCTGGAGCTTCTTTTTCAACTGGCTCCTCATTAACTTGTGCTTCCGTACTTGCCACTTGTCCACTTATCAAGGTGATAGCCTTGCATTCCTCTCTTGGATTTGGAATGGTGTTACCAGGAAGGCTATTAGTGGTCCTCTAATCAATTTCATTAACTTTTGTGGCTAATTGACCCATCTGAATCTCCAAATTCTTGATTGATGCTCTGGTTTCCTGTCTAAAACTTTCCAATATTGCTTCCAAATCATTGTTCTGCTGGGGCTGAGAAGTTGCTTGCTGAGATGACTGAAACTGGTGGTTATTGTGATTGTTCTGTTGGAAGCCGCCCTGAGAATTATTGTTGAAATTCTGAGGTCTCTGAGGTTGGTCCCTCCACCCAAAATTTAGGTGATTTCTCCACTCCTGATTGTATGTCTTAGAATATGGATCATTATTGGGATTTCTAGCACCACTCCCCATGTAATTGACCTATTCAGAAGAGGATTGAGCATAATCATAATTATCATTTTGCACAAAATTACCTATCATGTCATAGGAGACCTCTTGAGGTGGATTTTGGGTGTTGATCGTTGAGACTTGCATGCCACCCATCTGCTGAGTAAGTAGATTCATTTGCTAAGACATAAGCTTGTTCTGAGCAAGAATAGCATTAAGAGCTTCTACTTCCATAACACCCTTCTTCTAACGAGTCTTAGAGTTCACAGGATTCCTATTAGATGAGTATAAATATTGGTTGCTAACAACCAATTCAATAAGCTCAATAGTCTCCTCCGGTGTCTTTTTCTTGTGCACTGAACCACCTACAGAATTATCTAAGCACATCTTGGACATTTCACCCAAGCCTTCATAAAAGATATCTAGTTGGGTCCATTTGGAGGATATGTCCGGAGGACGTTGCCTAGTTAGTAGCTTGTATCTCTCCCAAGCTTCATAAAGAGTTTCACCATCCTTCTGCCTGAAAGTCTGAACCTCCACCCTAAGCTTAGTCAGCTTCTTTGGTGGGAAAAATTTAGTAAGAAACTCAGTAACAACCTTGTCCCAAGTATTCAAACTCTCCTTCGGTTGGGAATTTGGCCATAGCTTTGCTCTATCCTTCAGAGCAAACGGGAAGAGCATGAGTTTGTACACCTCAGGGTTCACTCCATTTGTCTTCACAGTATCACAAATATGCAGAAAATTAGAAATAAATTGGTTTGGGTCTTCTTGGGAAAGACCATGATACTGGCAATTTTGTTGTACCAGGGTGACCAATTGTGGCTTTAACTCAAAGTTGTTCGCATCTATAGGAGACACCACAATGCTTTTTCCATAAAGATCTGTAGTAGGAGTAAAGTAAGAGCCAAGCACTCTCCTAGATTGCTCATTCCCATTCAGATTTGTCATATTGGCATTAAAAGCATTGTTATCATCCATAGTGGATTCTGTAGCCTTGTAAAGTCTTGTTTGTGGCAAACGCCGCCTGAAAGTCCTTTTAGGTTCAGGATCAAAGTCTAAGAGAGGTTCCTTGTCTCTGTTCCTATGCATAAACAGATATAAGACAAGAAAAGATGAAACTCTCTGTGTTAGAGTGCAGAGAATTCCCAGTGAGGTAATCTGTGTAAACAACTAAAATAAAAATACTAAATAGAACAAATAAATAAATTTCAAAATTTGTACGAACTTATTTTCAGAAATTAAGAAAAAATATTAGTACTAATTTATTTATTTATTTATTTATTTATTTATTTATTTATTTTGAAAATAATGAAGCAACGATTAAATAAAGATTAAAACTAGAAAAGTTAAAAGCTAGAAGAAAATAAAAGAAAATAAAAAAAGGATAGGGGATAGGGGTCTGAACGAGAAATAAGAAAAAAATTAGGAGAAAAAAAGAAAAGAAAAAAAATGAAAAATAAAAATTAATAATGCTAAAATAAAACTAATTAAACGAAAAATTATCTAATCTAACCAATCAAACAACGAGTAGTTGTCAATCACAATCAATCCCCGGCAACGGCACCAAAAACTTGGTGTGGAATTTATAACCCACAAACTAACCGGCAAGTGCACCGGCTCGTACCAAGTAGTACCTCAAGTGAATGAGGGTCGATCCCACGAGGATTGATGGGTCAAGCAACAATGATTGAGTGATTGGCTTAGTCAGACAAATAGAAACTGGTGTTTGAGAGTTCAAAGAGCATTAAACAGTAAACTAAGAATATCAGAAGACAGATAATAAATAAGTTGGGAATAATATATGGAGAAACAGTTAAGGTTTCAGAGTTATCTATTTTTCGGATTGACTTTTCTTAATAACTATTTTAATCATGCAAGATTTAATTCATGGAAAACCATATGTGCCTACACCCTAATTCCTTAGACCTTTTTAGTCTCCTCAAACTCTCATCAACCGCCAATTCCTTGGTCAATTTATTCCAATTAGAGGGTGAAGTTTAATTCTGGTTATTATGCCACAAAAAACCTAATTATCCAAATTTAAGAGGATTATATGACACGTATCCCGTTAAATTCAGATAATTAGAAATTTAGGAGAATATGTTTTCAAGCTGTTGTTCAAGTAAAGAGCTTTTCCAAGTTATACAAGAACTCAACTAGAAAGAGGTTCATACTTCCGTTCCACCCAATTTCGTAAAATAAAGAACGAAAACAGTTCTTGAATTAAAGGAATCAAAACATGAATTAAAATACAAGAACAATAGAATCAATCCATACGATAGACAGAGCTCCTAACCTTAACAGTGGAGGTTTAGTTTCTCATGGAAAAAAAGTGAAAACTAGGATTCTAGTAAACTGTAAATTGGACTGAGGTGGAATTCTCAGAAGAGAGGTTTCTTTTCTCTTTTATATCTAATCCTAATTAATTTAAAATTTATTTTATAAAACTAAAATAATATCTTTTCCTATTTTAAAATAAAATACAATTTTAAATCAGAATTAATTAAATCTTCGAGCACTCCTAATTTGGAAGCTGGGACCACCAATCATGCGCCTTACTTGGTGAACTTCTGCACCTAACTTGAGTTGTTGTTGTGCCTTGCGCGTGCTTATTAGTGTCTTGCGCCTTACTTGGAGTGTCGGAGTAACACTGGCGCCTAACTCAAGGTTTTGTGCGCCTGACTTGAAGTCTAAAGCTACACTCAGCGGCTAACTTAAGGAATTGCTGCGCCTAACTTGAGTGAATCACACCTTGTTGCGTGTAGTTGTTGTGCCTTGCGCCGAACTTGAATTTTCTCAAGATAGGCGCAGCCTTGGCCGAATTGTTGGGAAAAAAAGTGTAGACTATTATATATTGTTGGAAAGCTCTGGAAGTTAGCTTTCCAAGGCCGCTAGAATCACATCTTTTGGACCTCTGTAGCTCAAGTTATTTAGGTTTGAGTGAAGAGAGGTCAGGGTTGACAGCATCATTGGCCTTCTTCTCTTTTTCTGCGAAAACTCCATCAAATCCAGCTAAATGCTACCTAAAATAAATAGAATTGCACACGAATCAAAGTAACATCCATAGTGGCTAAAAGATAATTAATTTTTAATTAAACTCAACAAATTAAATACAAATTCACTAGGAAAAGATAGGAAAGATGCTCATGCATCACATGCTTAGAGAACTTTGCAAGGAGTCTAAAGACATGCAAGCTTTCAAGGAGGAGGTGAGATCCAATATGCAAAAACCAGGATGCGGCCATCAAGAAACTTGAAGTACAGATTGGATATTGGTGCACGAAATTGTGATCATCAATGGCGCCAACAACTTGGTACGCACAATTGTAATCTCAACTCTTTTTCACAATTCCGCACAGCTAACCAGCAAGTGCACTGGGTCGTCCAAGTAATAAACCTTACGTGAGTAAGGGTCGATCCCATGGAGATTATCGGCTTGAAGCAAGCTATGGTCATCTTGTAAATATCAGTCAGGCGGATTCAAATGGTTATGGAGAATTGATAATTAAAAGATGAATAAAATATAAAATAAGATAGAGATACTTATGTAATTCATTGGTGAGAATTTCAGATAAGTGTATGAAGATGCTTTGTTCCTTCTGAACTTCTGCTTTCCTATTGTCTTCATCCAATCATTCATACTCCTTTCCATGGCAAGCTGTTTGTTGGGTTTCACCGTTGTCAATGGCTACCTCCCGTCCTCTCAGTGAAAATAGTTCAAATCCGCTGTCACCGCACGGCTAATCATCTGTCGGTTCTCAATCATGTTGGAATAGGATCCATTGATCTTTTTGCATCTGTCACTACGCCTAACACTCGCGAGTTTGAAGCTCGTCACAGTCATCACTTCCTAGATCCTACTCGGAATACCACAGACAAGGTTTAGACTTTCCGGATCTCAGGAATGGCCGCCAATAATTCTAGCCTATACCACGAAGGTTCCAATCTTAGATTAGAAACTGGTGCACGAAATTGGAAATCACAGTTCTTCACAAATTCGCACAACTAACCAGCAAGTGCACTGGGTTGTCCAAGTAATACCTTACGTGAGTAAGGGTCGATCCTGTAACGACCCAATTTTCAGTACGCCTAGGACATACCGGAAACTGAGTGCTACCAATTTGTCATCCTAATTATTATCTATTATTTATTATATGAGCCTGATTTATTGTTAAAAGCGTAGTTAGTTAGCGAGGTACTTTTTTTTTTTTTGAAAACATTTGGATCAATAGACGGAATCATTCATAATCAACTCACAGCTGATAACAGATAAAATAGTTATAAGCAACCACACATAAATACATCACAAGTAGCTAGCAAGATTCAGTTATCCAGCCTTTATTAGAGTATAGACCTTTAGTTAGAACACCCCTAGGTATAGCTAGATAATAACTATATACATATATATACATACAACATCCTAGGCCCTGACCTGTTCAAGAAGTCCCTAAGCTGGCACCTAGGCTAGCCTAGACTCTATACTCGCCTAGTCCCTCTAAACTACTAAAGCGAGGGAAAGTACGTTCTAGGTCTTCAAAACTCAAGTAAGGTGGAACGTTATCAAAAGGTAGAACTTCATCTGTTACTCCTCTGCACGATCAGACATTATCATACGACGTCTCTCTAGTACCTCATCAAGTAGCCATACAATAGGAGTCTCGTACACAGGATTTAGGTCAAAATTCACGTACAAATGGGGTGCAGACATTGGCTGGTCTCACAGTATATACATGTAAACGGAGAACGAGATTCACCCTAGACTCAGAAGACTACGTGGAGCATAATCCTTTTTAGGAACGATCGTCAGCGAACTACGGAAGGGTACTCATACTTCCATCTAAAAGGGGAAGGGAGAGAGAAGGGGTAAGAACTGGGGAGTTCTTAGTAGGGTCGGGGTTATTAGTTAAGTTCATTAATTCCGTGTTGTTTAGCAGATAAATAGCAGAATACCGAGAAGCAGTAGACAGAAGAAATAGATAAATAGAGAAAATAGAAAGCAAAACACAAACAAAAAAATACAAGAAAACAAAACACAGACACAGAATAGAATGAAAACAAAGAAAGCATACATTCAAACAACAATCATAATAGAGGAAATGCGCAACCAAGTATGATGCATGTCTGTCCTTTGCAGGCCATGAGCTCACGTGTCGGTTTACACCCTGCAGCCCGACATTACCTAGGAACTAGTCCTAGATATGGCTTATTTTCTGTAGGTGAACTTCGGCCTACAGAAATAGCACTCCCGTAAGTGAACTTCGGCTTACAGGAATAGTCTAAACACAACACAACAACTTTCTGTAGGTGAACTTCGGCCTACAAAAATAACACCTCTGTAAGTGAACTTCGGCTTACAGAAATGGTTTAATCACAACAACTTTCTATAGGTGAACTTCGGCCTACAGAAATAGCACCTCTGTAAGTGAACTTCGGCTTACAGAAATAGTGCCCCTGTAAGTGAACTTCGGCTTACAGGTATCACAACTCTCTGTAGGTGAACTTCGGCCTACAGGAGCAACACCCTGAGATACATAATGGATATTCACTGCAGTTGAACTTCGGCCTACAGGAATAACAACTTACTGTAGGTGAACTTGGGCCTACAGGACCTCTAGGGCCTATAGAAAAACATCAGATGAACATATAATAGAATATCATGCCACAAGGCTTAACTCTTTATTTTTATACTCTTCTCCTCTCCCTTTTTAACCTTTTAACCTTTAAAATTCACTTTTTACCACCCGTAACTTTTAATATTTCTACTTTTACCACCTTAACTTTCAGAAATTACCAAATTACCCCTTAAACACCAAAAATTTTACTTCCTTGTCCTTTCTAAGATCTAAAAGGTGTTCTTCAATGTTCTTCACCACACTCAAAGTGTTCTTCGTGTTCTTCGTATATTCTTCAGATTCTTTCTCTGTTTTTACCCGTTTTTCAGTCTTTTCAGCAACCGATTTTTACCATAATTCATAATAAATTTGCAGCCACTAAAACCCCATCTTTTCTACATAATTTTAACACAAATTGAACCCCAATTTAAGGTCTAGGGTTCGTTTTTCTAGCAGCCATGAAGAACACAAATTCAAAGTTGAATATCATCAAATTTCATCAAATTTTCACCAAAATTTCAACAAGAATCACTCATATAAACAATCAATTTCAAGCATAACCAAACCATATCATAATCACACAATTCAAACACAATCAATCAACATTAATTTTACAAAACCCTACCTGGTTTTGCTGCTCCTAATTCGGTTAAACTTTCAGGTGGTCCTTAAGCACTTTTTCCTCCTAAATCACATCAAGAACAACTTTAAATCCAAAAACTCTCAACTGACCAAATCTCACTCAGTATGTTAGGAAGAGATATCTCACCTTAGACTTGCTGTAAATGCACGTTTCTTGGCCCTCAAGTCAAGTTAAGCATGATTCCTAAGGAAAAACATCAAGAAAACACATGTTTTGCATGGTTTTCCTTGAAAACCGAATTGAAGAGGGAGGGAGACAGCCATCTCACCTTATTTCCAGCCTTGATATGTTATATGGTTATGTAGAGGAAGAAGAGAGGATCATTTTGGTGAAATCGGACTTTTGATTTGAGTTTTAGTTCAGAAGAAATCAAGCTTTGAAGATTAAGTGTTCATGAAAGTTTCTCTCTTTTCTCTCTTGTTATTTTCGGCCAAAATGATGAAATGAGACAGCCTTGGAGGTCTTGGGGGTGTAAGGTGAGTTGTGATTGGTTGGCTTGGAGGTGGATTAAAATAATATTAAAATATCTCTGGTGTACAACTACTAAAACTAGGTGTATCAGAACAATCGTAAAAACATCTCTAAAAATTATTTTCTGAGCTACTAGCATAAATGACACTAGTAACATATTTATTATGAGAATAAAACATGTATAATGAGGCATTAGCATTGCTAAATTCATTAGAGAGTGCTGGTGCTAAGCTGCACCAGTAAACCGTAAACCCGGTTAAACCGATTTTCTGTTTTTAACAAAAACAGACCAGGTAACCTTATAATATCATTCAAGAATTTTCTAATACTAATATAATGATAATATTATACTATTATCTCTCTCCTCTTATGAATCGAGTCCGGTTCATCAAATAGAGACTATTTACAAAAATCAGAATCAAAACTGCCAACCGATACGGTTCAAAAACTAGGTTCTCCATGGCCGCGTTGTCGAGCTTGCCTTAAAAGAGGTTTTGGCTTAAAGATGACATAATGACAATGAGGATTGATATGCTTGATGATACAGCAGAGGTGTTCCCTTTACTGATCTTCCGGAGAAATTCGTGCCTGTAGAAAAGATCTCGCGTACTCGAAAATCGGGGTTGTTACAGATCCCACGGAGATTGTTGGCTTGAAGCAATCTATGGTTATCTTGTAACTCTTAGTCAGGAAAATAATAAAATAATTCACTTATCAAATTTGATTGCAAGGAATAAAAGGGCAGAACACAAATTATACTTGTATGCAAGGATGGAGAATATGTTGGAGTTTTGGAGATGCTTTGTCTTCTGAAATTCTGCTTTCCTCTGTTTTCTGATTCATGCATGCATGTCCTCCTATGGCAAGCTGTGTGTTGGTGGATCACCGTTGTCAATGGCTACCATCCATCCTTCCAGTGAAAAGGGTCCAGATGCGCTGTCACCGCACGGCTAATCATCTGCAGGTTCTCAATCGTACCGGAATAGGATTTACTATCCTTTTGCGTCTGTCACTACGCCCAGCACTCGTGAGTTTGAAGCTCGTCACAGTCATTCAATCCCTGAATCCTACTCGGAATACCACATACAAGGTTTAGACTTTCTGGATTCTCTTGAATGCTGCCATCAATCTAGCTTATACCACGAAGATTCTGATTAAGAGATCTAAGAGATATTCATTCATTCCATGGTGGAACGTAAGTGGTTGTTAGGCACGCGTTCGTGGAAGAATGATGATGATTGTCACGTTCATCACATTCGTATTGAAGTGCGAATGGATATCTTAGATAGGAACACGCATGTTTGAATGGAAAACAAAAATGCTTGCATTAATTCATCGAGACACAGCAGAACTCCTCACCCCCAACAATGGAGTTTAGAGACTCATGCCGTCAAGAGGTACAAAGTTCAGATCTAAAATGTCATGAGATGCAAAATAAATCTCTAAAAGTTGTTTAAATACTAAACTAGTAACCTAGGTTTACAGAAAATGAGTAAACTATGATAGATAGCGCAGAAATTCACTTCTGGGGGCCACTTGGTGTGTGCTGGGGCTGAGACTTAACCTTCTCACATGCTTGGGCTGTTTTGGGCATTCAACACCAGGTTGTAACCTGTTTCTGGCGTTAAACTCCAACCTGTAACTTGTTTCTGGCGCTGGACGCCAGACTGCAACATGGAACTGGCGTTGAACGCCAGTTTACATCGTCTATCCTTGAACAAAGTATGAACTATTATATATTGCTGGAAAGCACTGGATGTGTAATTTCCAACGCAATTGGAAGAGCGCCATTTGGAGTTCTGTAGCCCCATAAAATCCACTTTGAGTGTAGGGAGGTCAGAATCCAACAACATCAGCAGTCCTTTTTCAGCATGAATCAGATTTTTGCTCAACTCTCTCAATTTCAGCCAGAAAATACCTGAAATCATAGAAAAACACACAAACTCATAGTAAAGTCCAGAAATATGAATTTTGCCTAGAAAATACTGAAAATAAACTAAAAACTAACTAAAACACAGGACCTTGACTTTAACCGCTCAGTCTCAAGTTTTCACTTGCCACCTTCACGCCACAAGCACATGGTTAGGGACAGCTTGGTTTAGCCGCTTAGGCCAGGATTTTATTTCTTTAGGCCCTCCTATCCACTGATGCTCAAAGCCTTGGGGTCCATTTTATTACCCTTGCCTTTTGGTTTTAAGGGCTATTGGCTTTTTACTCTTGCCTTTTGGTTTTAAGAGCTTTGGCTTTTTCTGCTTGCTTTTTCTTTTTCTTTCTCTATTTTTTTTTCTGCAAGATTTTGTATTCACTGCTTTTTCTTGCTTCAAGAATCATTTTTATGATTTTTCAGATTATCAATAACATGTCTTATGTTCATCATTCTGTCAAGAGCCAACATATTTAACAGTCTTAAACATCAAATTCAAAAGACATATGCAATGTTCAAGCATTCATTCAGAAGACAGAAAGCATTGCCACCACATGTAAAATAATTAGAATTTATCTTATTAAAAACTCGAAAAATATTGCCTCTTATTCTAAAGAAATTCTTCTATTTTATTCATGTTTAATGATGATGATAAAATTAAATTATAGCTTAATTGGAGATAAAATCAAAAATATAGATACTAATTACTACTATATGACTCCTAAGGTAAAACTAAAATAAAAACAGTTATCACAGAGATAAGGCTAAGATTGGAATTTAACAACCTTTGTTCTGGGAAGTGGATGTTCCTCTAATCTGCGGGGTGCTTGGTCCTTCAAGAGATAATTTCTAGCGCTTCAATTCCCTTAAATCACGCCCTTGCTCCTCCTGTTCTTTAAGCAAATAGCAAAGAATGCTACTTTGTTCCTTCTGTTCTTTCTTTATTTGCTCCATAGCTTCTTGCATCTTGGTAATAGATGTTTCAAGATACTCCCAGTATTCAAATTGAGGGATTTCTGGGAGAAATTCCTGTGTTCTCTTCTTGATGGGGTCATCCTGTGCTTATTATTTTTCCATTGATGCTTTGGTGATTGGTCGCTCAACTGAGATATATTCAGTTATTCCCATCCTCACTCCAGCGTCCTCGCATAGCATAGAAATCAAGCTTGGATAAGCCAACCTGGCATCTTTGGAATTTTTGTTTGCAATTTTGTAAAATTCAGTTGAAATCAGTTGATGAACTTCCACTTCTTTTCCCATCATGATGCAATGGATCATCACTGCTCTTCTAATAGTGACTTCAGAACAGTTGCTAGTGGGCAGCAGAGAATGCCCAATGAAGTCCAGCCATCCTCTGGCGACTGGTTTGAGATCTTCTCTTTTGAGTTGATTTGGGATACCCTTCATGCTGGTGGTCCACCTGGCTCCAGGAATACATATATCCTCTAGAATCTTATCCAGGCCCTTGTCTGTTCTCCTCATTCTCCTATTGAAGGAGTCTGGATCATCTTTCAGCTGAGGTAGCTTTAAGATCTCCCTGATCTTGTCAGGGTGGGTATGAACAATCTTTCCTCTGACCAAGGTCTGGTGCAATGGTGGATGGGAGGGGAGGGAGGCCGAACCCATATTTAAAGGGAGAGGGGGGTGGGTTTTCGAAAATAGGGAGGAAGATAAGATAGAAGATATGATTTAAAAAGAGATAAGTATGATAAGAAAAGATATAATTTAAAATTGAAAAGATATGAAAGATATTTGAAAAAGATAAAATTGGATTTTTGAAAAAGATAATATAGAGATTTGAAAAAGATATTGGTTAGTTGTAAAGATTTTTGAATGAAAAGAGATAGATTTGTTTTGAAAATTTTGAAAAAGAGTTGAATTGGATTGAAAAAAAAGGATATGTGCTTATGGATTAAGATATATTTAATATTTTGAAAGAAGGGTTTTTAGAAATTAGGGATTTTAGAAATCAGGGTTTGTAACATGTTTATGCAAGAAATCATGAATTGAAACATGAAAATTGAGATTAAAATGAAAAATATGAAGAAAAAACGAATTTACCTCCTCCCCACCATCCTGGCGTTTGAATGCCCAAACGCTGCATGTTTTGGGCGTTCAACGCCCAACTGCTGCTTCTCCTGGGCGTTCAACGCCTAGCTGCTGCTTATTTCTGGCGTTGAACGCCAGGAAGTCCGCCTCAGTCTTGAGCACTCTTGCTCAACATTGCCTTCAAGATAGTGCTTGATTCTCTGTCCATTAACAATGAACTTCTTATTAGAATCAATATCTTGAAGCTCTACATAACCATATGTTGATGCACTTGTAATCACATATGGTCCCCTCCACCGGGACTTCAGTTTCCCGGGGAATAGCCTGAGCCTAGAGTTAAACAACAGAACCTTTTGTCCTGGTTCAAAGATTCTAGATGACAGCTTTCTGTCATGCCACTTTTTTTATTTCTCTTTATAAAGCTTGGCATTTTCGAAAGCAATGAATCTGAATTCTTCTAGCTCATTTAGCTGGAGCAATCTTTTTTCTCCAGCTAATTTGGCATCAAAGTTTAGGAATCTGGTTGCCCAGTAGGCTTTATGTTCCAGTTCCACGAGCAGGTGGCATGCCTTACCATACACAAGTTGGTATGGAGAGGTCCCTATAGGAGTCTTGAATGCTGTTCTGTAAGCCCACAGAGCGTCATCCAAGCTTCGTGCCCAATCCTTTTTACGGGTACTTACAGTCCGTTCCAGGATTCTTTTTAGTTCTCTGTTAAAGACTTCAGCTTGCCCATTTGTCTGTGGATGATATGGAGTCGCCACCTTGTGGCGAATCCCATACCGGACCATGGCAGAGTAAAGCTGTTTGTTGCAGAAGTGAGTGCCCCCATCACTAATTAGTACCCTGGGAACACCAAACCTGCTGAATATATGTTTCTGGAGGAACTTCAGCACTGTTTTAGTATCATTGGTGGGTGTGGCAATGGCCTCAACCCATTTTGATACATAGTCAACTGCCACCAGAATATAAGTGTTTGAGTATGATGGTGGGAAAGGCCCCATGAAATCAATACCCCATACATCAAACAACTCAATCTCCAAGATTCCTTGTTGCGGCATGGCGTAACTGTGAGGCAAATTACCATCTCTCTGGCAACTGTCACATTTACGTACAAATTCTCGGGAATCTCTGTAGAGTGTAGGCCAGTAGAAGCCACATTGGAGGACCTTAGTGGTTGTTCGCTCACCTCCGAAATGACTTCCATATTGTGACCCATGGCAATGCCATAAGATCCTTTGTGCTTCTTCTTTAGGCACACACCTACGAATTATGCCATTTGCACATCTCTTAAAGAGATAGGGTTCATCCCACAAGTAGTACTTTACATCAGTAATTAATTTTTTCTTTTGTTGCCTGCTGTACTCCTTGGGAATGAACCTTGCAGCTTTGTAGTTTGCAATGTCTACAAACCATGGTGTTTCCTGAATGGCAAACAAATGCTCATCAGGAAAGGTCTCAGAGATTTCAAGAGAGGGGAATGACGTCCCTTCTATTGGCTCTATCCGGGACAGATGGTCAGCCACTTGGTTCTCTGTCCCTTTTCTGTCTCTTATTTCTATATTAAACTCTTGCAGAAGCAACACCCATCTTATGAGTCTGGGTTTTGAATCCTGCTTTGTGAGTAGATATTTAAGAGCAGCATGATCTGTGTACACAATGATGCCAGGGCATCTTGGCCAGTTTCACTGACCTTTTCTTTACTGTTTTTAGGTTAGTTTCATGCATTTCTTTAGAAAATAAGCTAGTTTTGGGTAGATATTCACTTATGCCTTGATTCAAGCATACATTGTGCATTTTACATAATTTCATGAGGATTTTGCATAAGTTTAGTGACAAATATTATGTTGCATTACTCATGACTTGGACTAGAGCTTTGATGCACTTTATTGCTTGATTTCAGGACCAAAAAGAAGCAAGAAAAGGGGAGGTAACTTGCAAGGTTAATGAGAAAAGTGATTGTCAATAACACTCTCAAAAAGCCATCAATGCCCACGTTAGAAAGTCACGTTAACTAAGTTAACGTGAACTCTAACGTGTAGAAGAGAAGTTGAGCCAACGTTAGTGACACTTAACATTGTCACTAACGTTGGCAATTACTCATAAGTGGCCACGTTAGAAGTAGGTTAACGTGGCCTCTAACGTTAAGGGGGGAAGAGAAGCCAACGTTAGTGACACTCAACATTGTCACTAACGTTGGGATGGCTAAGGATGGCCACGTTAGAAGCCACGTTAACCTAGTTAACGTGGGCTTTAACGTGAAGCAAGAAGGGGCACATTGGAACGTTAGTGACAATATTGAGTGTCACTAATGTTCTCGAAGGTTAACAAAGCAACGTTAAAAGCCACGTTAACCTAGTTAACGTGGGTTTTAATGTGAGGCAAAGGGGTGCATTAGAACGTTAGTGACAATGTTAAGTGTCACTAACGTTCTTGAACTTATATTCTCACTAAATATTAACACCCCTAACGTCCTGAACTAAAGTCTCTGTCCAATTCGCACTTTCTCTCTGCAAGTAAAGCCAAGCCCAAATAAAGAAAGGAACTGCTTCAAACTCAAGATCCAAAGGCCCAAGACTTGAAGAATCACACTAGAAGCTTAGAAGAGTAGTATATATAGGATTAGCTTTGAATTGAGAAGGGAGTTCTGGAGGCTGGAAAAGGAGAACTACTCTCTGTATTTTACTTTCTTTGCAATTCTAGTTTTATGATGTATTCTCCATCTTTGTTTTCATTTTCAAGAGCTATGAACAACTAAACCCCTTTCTTTGGGTTAAGGAGCTCTGTTGTAATTTGATGGATCAATACTAATTTTCATTATTCTTCTTCTATCTTTCCTCTTGATTTTACTTGAAAGCTTTCGATCTTCATCCAATTGAGTAGTTATCTTGGAAGACTCACTTGCCGAAGGGAGATTTGTTGAGAGACAAGTTTTTCCCGCATCAAGTTTATGGCGCTGTTGCTGGGGATTGATTGTGCATCAACAATGATTAAATTGGAAGATCACTAGATTGAGCATTTTTATTTTGTGAATTTCATTTTCTGTTTGAGTGAATTACTTTTTGTTTTAGTTAAACTTCTTCCCTTCTCCCTCTACTCTTTCGTTTTTCTTTGTTATTTTCAATTCTGTTTGCTAACCCACTAATTGTTTGATATATTGCATCACCCACAACTAACAGTAATTCTGACACAAATACTGTCCGCACCTATTTTCTTTGCTTGTACTTGTTGGTTGTATGACAGGGAGAAGAAGCGGGGCTTCAACTTCCTTTGATTCTGAACCTAAGAGAACCTTCCTTAGACTAAGGAGGGAGGCAAAAGAAAAACGTGTAGTTGGTGCTGAAGAAGAGGAGGAACACTTTGAGGAATACTTTGAACTAAACATGGAAGAAAACATGGAAAATCACCATGAAGAAGAGACTCACAACCATGGCAGAGGAGGTGGAGCAAATCATGCTGGGGAGGATAGAAGAGTTTTGGGCTCTTACATCAATCCAAACCCAGGCAATTGTGGAAGTAGCATCCAAAAACCAACAATCCATGCCAACAACTTTGAACTTAAACCACAGCTCATCACCCTTGTTCAGAACAACTGTTCGTTTGGAGGAGGTGTTCAAGAAGACCCCAATCAACATTTGACCACCTTCCTGAGAATATGTGACACAGTGAAATCTAATGGTGTTCATCCTGACGCCTATAGACTGCTCTTATTTCCTTTCTCACTTAGGGACAAGGCAGCCAAGTGGCTGGAATCCTTCCCAAGGGAGAGCTTGACAACTTGGGAGGATGTGGTGAACAAATTCTTAGCAAGATTCTACCCTCCTCAACGAATCAATAGGCTGAGAGCTGAGGTTGAAACTTTCAGGCAACAAGATGGTGAGACTCTGTATGAAGCATGGGAGAGGTTCAAGGACTTAACAAGGAGGTGTCCACCTGACATGTTCAACGAATGGGTGCAGCTGCACATTTTCTATGAAGAGCTCTCTTATGAGTCAAAGAAGGCCGTAGACCATTCATCTGGAGGATCTTTGAACAAGAAGAAGACCATTGAGGAAGCCATAGATGTTATTGAAACAGTAGCAGAAAACGACTACTTCTATGCTTCCGAAAGAGGGAACACAAGAGGAGTGATGGAGCTAAACAATGTAGATGCTCTGTTGGCCCAAAACAAGCTCATTACCCAACAACTGGCTAACCTCACCAAGAAGATGGAGAGGAACCAAGTAGCAGCAATCTCATCTTCATCAACAATCCAAGAAGGAGTGAATGAAGAAGCAGAGGGGAGTCAGGAGCAAGCCAACTACATTGGGAATTCACCAAGGAAAAACTATGATCCATACTCCAAGACTTACAACCTTGGATGGAGAAACCACCCAAACTTTGGGTGGGGAAGTGAGCAAAATCAAAACCAAGACCAGAGACGTTACTACTCCAACAACAATGCAGCTCACCAGTAATTCACCCAAAGGACATCTCAACACCCCCACAACAACACTTCTCCACACACTTATCAAAACCAAAACAGCACATCTGCTCCGAATCACTCATCAATTGATGACAAGCTCTCTAAGATTGAAGCCTTACTTGAAGAAATATGCCAAGAGATTCAAGAAAATAAGGTGTTCAAAGAGGAGGTGCGAGCCAATATTAAGAACCAGGGAGAGACCATTAGGAAGCTGGAATTCCAGGTGGGATATTTAGCTGAGAAGATTCCCAAACCTACTGATAGCTTCCCAAGTGACACGGAGAAAAACCCCAAAGGAGAAGCAAAGAAAGTAAGATGGGAAGATTGCAAAATGGTCACTACAAGTGATCAAGAGACTGAAGACAAGCAAAGCAAACTTCTCGAACAACCTGAAGACAACTCAATAAAGGAGGAGGATAGAGATCACAAAGAACCAAAAATGTCACAACAAGAGTTGCTGAAGCTCTATGCACCCTTTCTTCAACTGCTCAATGGTGTTGTGGGAAAGAGAATATACTCAAGGTTCCTAGACTTGTTTGCATCTCTGCATGTGAACATACCATTCATCAAGGCAATTCAACAAATGCCTGCATTCATCAAGTATATGAAGGAACTTCTTCCTAGGAAAAGCTCACTCAAGGGAGGGTAGACTATAGTGATGAACAAGGAATGTAGTGCCCTTATTCAACCTGGGTTGCCTACAAAAAGAAGAGACCCAGAAAGTTTTCATATCCCTTGTGCCATAGGTGAAAATATGTTCGACAGAGCACTATGTGATTTGGGGGCCAGCATCAACTTACTGCCCTTATCCCTGGTGAAGAGGGTGCAGATCAATGAGATAATGCCCACAGATGTCATTGTCAGACTGGCTGACAAAACTCAAAAGCAAGCAATAGGAGTGGTGGAAAATGTGTTGCTAAAGGTTGGGAAGTATTTTCTCCCAACAGACTTTGTCATTCTGGACATGGAAGAAAGTCACACTCACCCAATCATATTGGGAAGACCATTCTTAGCTATAGCCAGAGCACTTATCGATGTAGAGAAAGGGGAGCTAATATTGAGAATTCATGATGAACGACTTAGCTTTGATGTCTTCAAACTCTCACAAGAAATAGATCAAGAGGACAAGGAACTAAGCACAAATGATAATAAGACACTGAAAGAAAAAAGAAGCACTGAAGCACAGCCAGCTCATTCTGAGACCCCCTTAACTGACAAACAAGGAAAACAGCAATTGCCACAGCTCAAGGAAGAGTTGGAGGAACCCAAACCTCTAGAGGCAGGTGAAGACAGCATCACAACTCCTTGGAGAAAAGAGGTCACCAAGGGGAAGGCAACCTCAAAAGAAACAAAGAAGAAGGTACCAAGGAGATGGAGGAACAAGAAGATCCCTACGGAAGACTTCTCTCCAGGGGATAGAGTTGTCTCAGCTTACTTCCCAGATATTCCCCCTAATCTCCCTACTGTGCCATCTCAATTACCTAAGGTCTTCACTATCAACAGAGTTCTTTCCCTGGAACATGTGGAGATCATTGATCCAACCAATGGATACAAGTCCACAGCAAGAGGGGAGGACTTTAAGCACTACCAACCACCATGATGAAGGAAAAACGTCAAGCTAGTGACGCTAAAGAAGCGCTTCATGGGAGGCAACCCATGTTTTATATGCTTTCAGATGATAATGAATAAGACAATCTTTATGAGCTTCAATCCAAACTTGACAAACAATTGGTGAAAATCTTCTTATGCAGAATATAGTGAGGAACAAGTTTGGTGTTCAAAGCAAACCAAGATGCATGCTAGTCTTGGGAGCTTTGAACACAAAACCTCCATCACAGTGATCCAAACTAAGTTTGGTGTCACCTCATGGTGCCACCAAAATGCATATAAGGACCCACCAATAGTTAGTTAGTTAGTTGGAATTCATAAATAAACAATCAAATCCTTTCTTTCATTTTATTTAGAGTTTAAATTTTTTTATGATATTAATTTTCTTATTTCAAATCTTTATAGGAAAGGGAAAGAAGCATGAAAAGGGATAGATTGGACAACCAAACTGAAGGGAGGAGAGACCAAGGTCCATGAACTCATAGCTGAAGGCATTAGAAAGATGGCGGAGAAAAGCAACTCAAGAGGAACGATAGGTTACCCAAGCACTATTTACCGAATTTGCAAGAAAGCTGGGGTGGTTTTCGAAGATGAGGACCCCGTGTGGATAAAGGAAGGCATTCCAATAACTGTACGAAGGATGAATGCCATTGCATCCCCCCTACCTCAGCGGAAGCAAAGGAAGAAGACAACCCCTCAAGTAGTGGAAGGACAAGTCTTAAAGGGTCAAGCACAACAGACCTTGAACATGCACCAATTGCAAGAAGCCATTGATAGCTTGTTGGTACACGAAATTGTGATGTCCAGGCTCGAACAATCCCTGGCAACGTGAGCAACTTGGTATGCGTAATCGTGATTACACTTTAATTCTGTAAAATTCATGGCTCTTTCTTTCCCTGGCAATGGCGCCAAGAACATGGCGCCAATACCATGGTTCACAACTTCGATACAACTAACCAGCAAGTGCACCGGGTTGTCCAAGTAATACCTTACTTGAGTAAGGGTCGAATCCCACGGAGATTGTTGGTATGAAGCAAGCTATGGTCACCTTGCAAATCTCAGTTATGCAGATATAAATTGATAATGGTGTTTTCGAATTTAATATAATAAAATAGGGATAGAAATACTTATGTAATTCATTGGTAGGAATTTCAGATAAGCGAATGGAGATGCTTTCGTTCCTCTGAACCTCTGCTTTCCTGCTATCTTCATCCAATCAGTCTTACTCTTTTCTATGGCTGGCTTTATGCAAGGGCATCACCGTTGTCAGTGGCTACATCCCCTCCTCTCAGTCAATAATATGCTCACGCACCCTGTCACGGCACGGCTATTCATCTGTCGGTTCTCGATCATGCTGGAATAGGATTCACCCTCCTTTTGCGTCTGTCACTAACGCCCAGCAATCGCGAGTTTGAAGCTCGTCACAGTCATTCAATCATTGAATCCTACTCAGAATACCACAGACAAGGTTTAGACCTTCCGGATTCTCTTGAATGCCGCCATCATTCTAGCTTA
>NC_029793.2:39350383-39363338 GCF_000816755.2 Arachis ipaensis | reverse complement strand
TGTATTTTAGCTTCTCTTAGTTTTCTTTTCAGAGTCCTTTCAGGTTCTGGATCTGCTTCCACAAGAATGTTCTTATCCTTGTTCCTACTCATATGACAAAGAAGAGGGCACAGAAAAAAATAATAATAATAATATGGATCCTTTATACCACAGTATAGGGATCCCTGTGTGAGTAGAAGAAGAGGGGGAGACAAAGAATTTAATATAATGGAAGAAACACAACTGTGAGGAGGGTTGAGATGTGAGATGAGATGTTAGTAGATGAATAAATAAATAGAATAAAATGAGAGAAGGAAAATTTTCGAAAAATTTTTTTGAAAAAGAGTTAGTGATTTTCGAAAATGGTTTTTGAAAAATGTTAGTATTTTTCAAAAATTTTTAAAAACAAAAATAAAAATAACTCCACACCTTAATCTATGGAGGGTAGAAGCTCTACCGTTGAAAATACATAAGTGAGAGGTCCAGGCATGGCCGAGATGGCCAGCCCCCAAAACGTGATCACAGGATCAAAATACAATCCAGGATCCAGGATGGTCAAAAAGACTAGTAAAAGGTCCTATTTATAATAAACTAGCTACTAGGGTTTACACGAGTAAGTAATTGATGCATAAATCCACTTCCGGGGCCCACTTGGTGTGTGTTTGGGCTGAGCTTGAGTGTTGCACGTGTAGAGGTTCTTCTTGGAGTTGAACGCCAGTATTTGTGCCAGTTTGGGCGTTCAACTCTGGTTTTGGCTCCTTTTCTGGCGCTGGACGCCAGATTTGGGTAGAAAGCTGGCGTTGAATGCCAGTTTACGTCATCTATTCTTGGCCAAAGTATGGACTATTATACATTGCTGGAAAGCCCTGGATGTCTACTTTCCAACGCAATTGGAAGTGCGCCATTTCGAGTTTTGTAGCTCCCGAAAATCCACTTTGAGTGAAGGGAGGTCAGAATCCAACAGCATCAGCAGTCCTTCTTCAACCTCTGAATCTGATTTCTGCTCAAGTCCCTCAATTTCAGCCAGAAAATACCTGAAATCACAGCAAAACACACAAACTCATAGTAAAGTCCAGAAATGTAAATTTAACATAAAAACTAGTGAAAACATCCCTAAAAGTAACTAGATCCTACTAAAAATATACTAAAAACAATGTCAAAAAGCGTATAAATTATCCGCTCATCACTTGTCTAGACAATATTTGGAGAGCCAAGGAGCACAGATAGAACTTCAACTACAGATGATGGGGCAGCAAGAGGAGTGACTCTCAAGGTGGATGACTCAACAAGGGGATTGGCAAAAGCAAATGATGGATCAGCAACTGAGTCAAGGACGACAATGGAATGAAACGTTTCACAGGATGGAACAAAGGCAAAATGAGCAACAAGAATCCATCCAGAGGCTGATCAACATCCAAGAACATCAAGGGGCACACATACATGAGATGCATCGAAGACAAATAGAACAGGCAGAATTATTGGACGAGCAAAGGGCATTCGCAGAAGGAGTTTACATGAGCGAGACAGGACATCACATAAACACTCAAGCCAGGCTCGGCTACTTAGTAGGACAGCTACCAATATTGCATCCAGGAATAGCCCAGTATGAAGAAATGAAGGATGAATTAGCACGAGAGGAAAGACAAAGGGTGGAAGAGAGTCATGAATCAGTAAGAAAGGCATTTGAGGATTGGAAGCAAGCAAAATTGGCACGGATGAGAAGGAATGCAAGAGGACACAAAGAAAGCAATCAAGAAGGAGAGCATGGACATCCACGAGAGTAAAAGGTGGTGGAGTTCCTTCTTTGGTCCATCTTTTTCTATGCTTTAAATAAGGAAGATCTTGTATGAAATAGAACTTGCTTCCATGTTAGTTTAAACCTTCTTGAATTCTATTTTTTTTTTTTATGTGTTGAAGAGGTTTCTGTGTGCTGGTCTTTATGTTACTGCACCATTACTTAACTTACTTGTATGCTTGTCCCTTTAAATCAAATAAAAAGAGAATGATTATGTTTTTAAAAGACCAGAGTGGAGTTCATATTGTGGAAGTGCATTCATGAATCTTTGGGGTAGTCATAAGTTAGCTAAGTTGGTTCAACCACAAGGCTGGGATGACAATTATCTGGCCTGAATACTTTGCTTTGGATACACTCATGAGACTAAATTGGTAACTTGGGTTAACTAACTCAGGATTATCAGTTGAAAGTCCACTATCAAGAGTAACCTTCACTACAGAACACTTAGTAACCCAAAGAGGTGCTGGACACCAAGGTCTCAAGAAAAGAAAATAAATAAACTAAATGCCTGTAGTGTGTATGTATGGGGGATAGGCTTGAGGGAGTAAGTCCTTAGGGGTGTCTCAACACCTAGCACCTTGAACCAACTGGTTCGGGAGTGTTGGCTGAAAGCTTATCTTAAAGAGTTGCCCCCTTACAGAGCACTTAGCCTAAATAACACAAACAACCCTTGAAATAATAATAAAAGGATCAATGAATAAAGGTCTCATGGGATATAAACAAAGTGGGTGTTTTAGGACATGATAAAGGTCTGAAAGCCAGTAATGGAATGAACCTAAGTTGCTCTGCATGAAACCACCATAAAATCAGTAACATAACTTCCACAAGAAAGACTCATTCCTCTAGATATTCCATTCATCATTCTCTTGTTCCAGTACTTGCTTAGGGACAAGCAAGCTTTAAGTTTGGTGCTGTGATGCCAGGGCATCTTGGCCAGTTTCACTGACCTTTTCTTTACTGTTTTTAGGTTAGTTTCATGCATTTCTTTTGGAAATAAGCTAGTTTTGGGTAGATATTCACTTATGCCTTGATTCAAGCATACATTGTGAATTTTACATAATTTCATGAGGATTTTGCATAAGTTTAGTGACAAATATTATGTTGCATTACTCATGACTTGGACTAGAGCTTTGATGCAATTTATTGCTTGATTTCAGGACCAAAAGGAAGCAAGAAAAGGGGAGGTAACTTGCAAGGTTAATGAGAAAAGTGATTGTCAATAACACTCTCAGAAAGCCATCAATGCCCACGTTAAAGAGTCACGTTAACTAAGTTAACGTGAACTCTAACATGGAGAAGAGAAGTTGAGCCAACGTTAGTGACACTTAACATTGTCACTAACGTTGGCAATTACTCATAAGTGGCCACGTTAGAAGCCACGTTAACCTAGTTAACGTGGACTCTAACGTGAGACCTAGGGGCACATTGGAACGTTAGTGACAATGGTGAATGTCACTAACATTCTCAAAGGATGGCAAAGGCCACGTTAGAAGCCACGTTAACCTAGTTAACGTGGCCTCTAACGTTAAGGGGGGAAGAGAAGCCAACGTTAGTGACACTCAACATTGTCACTAACGTTGAAGCAACCACACAACCCCCAAGAGTCACGTTAACTTCCACGGTAACTTGGTTAATGTGGAAGCTAACGATGAGGAATGAAGGATGAGCCAACGTTAGGGACACTCAACATTGTCACTAACATTGGGATGGCTAAGGATGGCCACGTTAGAAGCGACGTTAACCTAGTTAACGTGGACTCTAACGTGAGACCTAGGGGCACATTGGAACGTTAGTGACAATGTTAAGTGTCACTAACGTTCTCGAACTTATATTCTCACTAAATATTAACACCCCTAACGTCCTGAACTAAAGTCTCCGCCCAATTCGCACTTTCTCTCTGCAAGTAAAGCCAAGCCCAAATAAAGAAAGGAACTGCTTCAAACTCAAGATCCAAAGGCCCAAGACTTGAAGAATCACACTAGAAGCTGAGAAGAATAGTATATATAGGAGTAGCTTTGAATTGAGAAGGGAGTTCTGGAGGCTGGAAAAGGAGAACTACTCTCTGTATTTTACTTTCTTTGCAATTCTAGTTTTATGATGTATTCTCCATCTTTGTTTTCATTTTCAAAAGCTATGAACAACTAAACCCCTTTCATTGGGTTAGGGAGCTCTATTGTAATTTGATGGATCAATACTAATTTTCATTATTCTTCTTCTATCTTTCCTCTTGATTTTACTTTAAAGCTTTCGATCTTCATCCAATTGAGTAGTTATCTTGGAAGAGTAGCTATTCAAACTTGGATCTCTTTTGAACCTTGAAAGAGGAATGAAGAGATCAAGCTAGAAATGCTTTCTCATGCTGGACCAAATTGGGTTTGGATGGGTATGTGACTATAACCCTCTCAACACTTGATTTGGGAAATGCGTGTGGTATAATCAGTGACCATACTTCATCTCTTCTCATGAGCAATTGACCAAGGAATTGGCTATTGATCAAGATTTGAGAGATTGAATTGCAAGAAATTGTAATCCAATCACTTAAGATTGCCAAGGAGATCAATGAGTGCATTGATTGAGGAAGAGAAGAAAATGAACTTGATCCGGAGAATTGCAACGTCTCCTAAGCCCAATGAACTCCCCATCTCTGATCTTACCCATTCTCTTTCATTTCTGCCATTTACTTTTATGATCAAATCCCCCATTCCCATTTACAATTCTGTAATTTATTTTCAGTCATTTACTTCCAGTCCTTTAATTCTAGCATTTACTTTTCTGTTATTTACATTCCCGCCATTTTATTTTCTGCAACTCTCAACCCAAATTCTGGATTCGCTCAAATAGAACATTCTTCTAATTAAAGTTGCTTGATCAATCAATCCCTGTGAGATTCGACCTCACTCTATTGTGAGTTTTTACTTGACGACAAATTCGGTACACTTGCCGAAGGGAGATTTGTTGAGAGAAAAGTTTTCCGTGCATCACACAATCACTTTTGATCCTACTAAGTATGACCTAAACTTGTCAATGGCATAAACCACTGCAAGCAATTCTTTTTCTGTGGTTGTGTAATTTTTCTGGGCATAATTCAAAACACGGCTAGCATAATAAATGACATGCAGAAGCTTGACTCTTGTGCTCCTCCATTTCCAGCACAACAAAGTCAGTGGGAAAGGCAAATGGCCCAACTCTGACAATCATGTCTTCAATCACGCCTGATGGGTATTTAATGGAGCCATCCGCAAGTTGGAGACATATCTGGGTTGGTTTAACTTCTTCAGTTAAACCAAGCTTTCTGATAGTGGATGCAAGTATTATGTTGATGCTTGCCCCAAGATCACATAAAGCTATCTTAGTGCAATTACCTTCTAATGTGCATGGTATCAGAAAACTCCCAGGGTCTTTAAGCTTTTCAGAATGACTGCACTGCATTCTTCAGTGAGGAGAACTCTTTCAGTTTCTCTCCATTCCTTCTTATGACTCAAGATTTCTTTCATGAACTTGGCATAAGAAGGTATTTGCTCAAGTGCCTCTGCAAATGGAATCTTTATTTCAAGAGTCCTGAGATAATCTGCAAAGCGAGCAAATTGCTTATCCTGCTCCTCTTGGCGGAGTTTTTGAGGATAAGGTATCTTGGCTTTATATTCCTCAACCTTAGTTGCTGTAGGTTTATTTCCTACAAAAGTGGTTGAAGAAGCCTTTTTAGATGGGTTGTCATTAGCACTTGTGTGTGTCTGATCCCTCACTGGCAATTGAGTGCCAGAGTTAGAAGCTGGAGTGACGTTAGACGCTAGCTCCTCATCTGTTCCTGGCGACTGAACGCCAGAACTGTTCTTCTTTTGGGCGTTCAATGCCAGATCCTTGCTTGTTTCTGGCGTTGAACGCCAGTCCTGAGCATGGTCTGGGCATTCAGCGCCAGCCTTCCACCCAATTTCTGGCATTTTAGTGCCAGAATCATTTTTCCCTGGGCTCTTACTATCCTCAGGTGGATTTTGGGTGGTTTGCTCATTTCTTGGCTTCTTGCTGCCTTGAGGTGGGGTATTTAATGTCTTCCCACTTCTTAATTGAACTGCTTGGCATTCTTCTGTTATTTGTTTTAACAGCTGCTGCTTTGTTTGCTTCAATTGTTCTTCCATATTTATGTTAGCCATCCTTGTCTCTTGTAGTCTATCCTTGAATTCGGCTAATTGCTTTGTTAGAAAGTCTAGTTGCTGATTGAATTCAGCAGCTTGTTTTACAGGACTGAGATTAGCAGTTACTGTTTTAACCTCTTCTTTCATGGAAGGGTCACTGCTTAGGTACAGATGCTGATTTCTGGCAACTGTATCAATGAGCTCTTGAGCTTCTTCAATTTTCTTTCTCATGTGGATAGATCCACCAGCTGAGTAATCTAGAGACATCTGAGCTCTTTCTGTAAGCCCATAGTAGAAGATGTCTAACTGAACCCACTCTGAAAATATTTCAGAGGGGCATTTTCGTAGCATCTCTCTGTATCTCTCCCAGGCATCATAAAGAGATTCATTATCTCCTTGTTTAAAGCCTTGGATGTCCAGCCTTAGCTGTGTCATCCGTTTTGGAGGAAAGTATTGGTTCAGGAATTTTTCTGTCAGCTGTTTCCATGTCCTTATGCTAGCCTTAGGTTGGTTATTTAACCACCTTTTAGCTTGGTCTTTTGCAGCAAATGGAAATAGTAATAATCTGTAGACATCCTGATCTACTTCCTTATCATGTACTGTGTCAGCAATCTGTAAAAACTGTGCCAGAAATTCTGTAGGTTCTTCCTGTGGAAGACCGGAATACTGGCAACTTTGCTGCACCATGATAATGAGCTGAGGATTTAACTCAAAGCTACTGACTCCAATGGAGGGTATGCAGATACTACTCCCATATGAAGCAGTAGAGGGGTTAGCATATGACCCCAGAGTCCTCCTGGACTGTTCGTTTCCGCTTAGGTCCATGATGAAGAAAGGGAGATGATGTAAAATAGAAGAAAATATTTTTATTTATTTAATTATTTATTTATTTCGAAAACAAAATAAATTAAAATAAAATAAGTAAAAATAGGTGAAGATCTTCGAAAAAAATGAGGAAAGAGAAAGTGGTTAGGAAGTTTTGAAAAGGATATGATGATTTTTGAAAAAGGTTTTAAATTTTGAAATAAAAATCTGAATTTTAAAGGTAAATTTCGAAAATTTGCTTTAAAATAGAGAGAAAAGATATTTTTGGATTTAAAGAGGAGAGAGAAAAACAATAAGATAGTACAAGATTTAAAATTTTTAGATCTAATGCTCCTTGTTTTCGAAAATTTTGGAGGGAAAACACCAAGGAACACCAAACTTAAAAATTTTAAGATCAAGACACAAGGAAACTCAAGAACACTTTGAAGACTCACAAGAGCACAAGAACATGAAGAAAGAACACCAAACTTAAAATTTTTAGAAAACCAAACTAAATTTTCGAAAAACAAAGAAAAATCAGAAAATAATTCACTTATCAAATTTGATTGCAAGGAATAAAAGGGTAGAACACAAATTATACTTGTATGCAATGATGGAGAATATGTTGGAGTTTTGGAGATGCTTTGTCTTCTGAAATTCTACTTTCCTCTGTTTTCTGATTCACGCACGCACGTCCTCCTATGGCAAGCTGTGTGTTGGTGGATCACCGTTGTCAATGGCTACCATCCATCCCTCCAGTGAAAAGGGTCCAGATGCACTGTCACCGCACGGCTAATCATCTGCAGGTTCTCAATTGTACCAGAATAGGATTTACTATCCTTTTGCGTCTGTCACTATGCCCAGCACTTGCGAGTTTGAAGCTCGTCACAGTCATTCAATCCCTGAATCCTACTCAGAATACCACAGACAAGGTTTAGACTATCCGGATTCTCTTGAATGCTGCCATCAATATAGCTTATACCACGAAGATTCTGATTAAGAGATCTAAGAGATATTCATTCATTTTACGGTGGAACATAAGTGGTTGTCAGGCACGCGTTCGTGGAGGAATGATGATGATTGTCACGTTCATCACATTCATATTGAAGTGCGAATGGATATCTTAGATAGGAACACGCATGTGTAAATGGAAAACAGAAATGCTTGCATTAATTCATCAAGACACAGCAGAGCTCCTCACCCCCAACAATGGAGTTTAGAGACTCATGCCATCAAGAGGTACAAAGTTCAGATCTAAAATGTCATGAGATGCAAAATAAACCTCTAAAAGTTGTTTAAATACTAAACTAGTAACCTAGGTTTACAGAAAATGAGTAAACTATGATAGATAGCGCAGAAATCCACTTCTGGGGCCCACTTGGTGTGTGCTGGGGCTGAGACTTAAGCTTCTCACGTGCCTGGGCTGTTTTGGGCATTCAACGCCAGGTTGTAACCTGTTTCTGGCGTTGAACTCCAACTTGTAACTTGTTTCTGGCGCTGGACGCCAGACTGCAACATAGAACTGGCGTTGAACGCCAGTTTACGTCGTCTATCCTTGAGCAAAGTATGGACTATTATATATTGCTGGAAAGCCCTGGATGTCTACTTTCCAACGCAATTAGAAGCGCGCCATTTGGAGTTCTGTAACTCTAGAAAATCCACTTTGAATGCAGGGAGGTCAGAATCCAACAGCATCAGCAGTCCTTTTTCAGCCTGAATCAGATTTTTGCTCAGCTCCCTCAATTTCAGCCAGAAAATACCTAAAATCACAGAAAAACACACAAACGCATAGTAAAGTCCAGAAATATGAATTTTGCCTAGAAACTACTGAAAATAAACTAAAAACTAACTAAAACACACTAAAAACTATATGAAATTAACCCCAAAAAGCGTATAAAATATCCGCTCATCAGAAACCCAAGAGATACACATTCAAGCTTGTTTGCATGTAGAATGGAAGTGGTTGTTAGGCACGCATTCATAGGTGAGAATGGTGATGAGTATCACATAATCATCACATTCATCATGTTCTTGAGTGCGAATGAATATCTTGGAGAAGAAATAGGCTTGAGTTGAATAGAAAAAAAATAGTACTTTGCATTAATTCATGAGGAACAGCAGAGCTCCACACCTTAATCTATGGTGTGTAGAAACTCCACCGTTGAAAATACATAGGAACAAAAGGTCTAGGCATGGCCGAATGGCCAGCCCCCAAAAAGGTCTAAGATAGCATAAGACTAATCAAAGATTCCAAGATCAAAAGTATATGAAAAGTATAAAAATACAATAGCAAAAGGTCCTATTTATAGAAAACTAGTAGCCTAGGTTTTACAGAAATAGGTAATTGATGTAGAAATCTTCTTCCAGGCCTACTTGGTGTGTGCTTGGGCTGAGCATTGAAGCTTTCATATGTAGAGACTTTTCTTGGAGTTAAACGCCAGCTTTTGTGCCAGTTTGGGCGTTTAACTCCAGCTTTTATGCCAGTTCTGGCGTTTTGACGCCAGAATTTTTATGCTGATTGGAACGCCGGTTTGGGCCATCAAATCTCAGGCAAAGTATAGACTATTATATATTTTTGGAAAGCCCAGGATGTCTATTTTCTAACACAATTGAGCGTGTGTCGATTAGGCTTCTATGGCTCCCAAAAATCCACTTCGAGTGCAGGGAGGTCAGAATCCAACACCATCTACAGTTCTTTTTCAGCCTCTGAATCATATTTTTGCTCAGGTCCCTCAATTTCAGCCAGAAAATACCTGAAATCACAAAAAAACACATAAACTCATACACTACAAGAAAAATACCCATTCAGCCACACTTTTTTTAGGCTACATTTGAAAAGCGTAGCCTATTCATAGAATAGGCTACGCTTTTCCCCGTGTTGCCTTTTTATAAGAGAAAAGGATACACAAATGCGGCATCATTTAAAAAGCGTAGCCTTAGGTATTATAGAAATCACTTATAAAGCGTAGCCGTAGGTTGATATCTATAGGTTCACTTTTCGTATCAAAGGAGACGCTTTTAAAGGGTAGCCTATTTTTTAAGTTTTGGGTACACTTAAAAAGTGATGCCTAATGTATCTAGAATAAAGAATTTGACACTTAGTGAAAATTTTTCCGAAAGCAAAGAAAGCAAACTCATCACACACTTAGTAAAATTTTTGCTGAGTAAAATTCAATTCCCTCCAAATGTCACTCAATCACCTTCATCGCGTCCCCCTTTCGTAAACCCTCAGTCTCACTTTTTGCTGAAAGCTCACTCATCACCTTCATCACCTTCATCGCGTCCCCCTTTTGTAAACACTCAGTCTCACTTTTTCCTGAAAGCTCACTCATCACCTTCATCACCTTCATCGCGCAGTAGAAGCCCTCGCCATCGTTGCCCTACAAGAAGAAACCATGTAACTCTCGCCATTGACTGTCGTCGCCTCCCACTCCCCACTCACCCCTCACTCCCCACTACTGACTGACACTCCTCGGCATCGCTTGCACTGATCATCGTTCTGCCACCCTTACCATTGTCGCTGAGCCGCTCTCACCATCGTCGCTGCCCCGCTCTCGCCATCGTCATCTGCGTGCTTCTCATCTTCGCTGTGCTCACATCATTGGATAGGTATGTATTGATTTCTATTTGCTTCTGAAATTGATCAGAGGCTTAGGGTTCCTATTTTAGGGGTTTTAATTTGGGGGTTTTAATCTGTGAAATATGAATTTATGAACTGTAATTTGATAACATGCATGCTGTTGTTGATGAAGATGTGTGGTATTTTAGGGTTTATTTCTGAGGCTGAATCCAAATGCAGCGTTAATAAGTTTTTTTTTCTGTGATTTCTCAATGAATAAGTTGGCTTCTCCTTCTCTGTTTTTAGCTTCCGTTTCTGTTTTCTCAATGAATAAGTTGGCAGCAATTCACCAATGAATTGTATCATATTGCTTTCCTGGTGGGTGCCGACTCTAAACAAAATTCACGTTTAAATGTAACAATAGCAAATAGATCACTTTGCTCTGCAGACGACATATCTTTCAAAATTCGTTTTGCATATTCATTTGATGAAAGAGTAGCACTGTCTCTGAATTATCTGCATGGTCCTTGTCCTTTCAAAATTCGTTTTGTTGCTAACTAAGCAATAAGAATTGTTTTTGTTTTTCCCTAACACAAATGAGCTTGGTGCTTGTAATGGATTAGTTATACTTTGGGTTTTGTAAAAAGGATTAGGATGAAGTATTGAAGTTACCTCCTTCTCTCTTTATGTGTGACTATATGTTAATCAATTATTGTCAGGATTTTGAGGAGTGCTTTTATTTATTCTTTTTGCTTGTTTTGGCTAAAGTCTTTCTGACTCAATACTTGATTCAAAGTGCAACCACTTTACCATTTTAATTTGTTTTCAGTATGAAGCAATAATTGATGTAGTTAACTGACATATATATCACAATTAACTCTGCAAAAAAATCCCTTTTGACCCAATAATTACCCTTCCTCTTGATCCAATGGCAGGGGTCATTTCTAGCGTTAGGAAGTCATGGAGCCCCTTTCTTCATCAATTATTGGGAGCCTTTCTAGATTTTGATGTGATTAGACCTCTCATTTCATTATTACAGATTTTTGTTTTTGAAAAAATAAAATAAAAAAGATTTAATAACTTTATATAACGTGCTAGGATATCAATAATCCAAGGCCAACTCTGGTAGTTAGTTTACAAAGTTAAGGCATAATAAGCAAACAAATCATAGATCGAATTGATCATCTTTAGTTAGATACCATACTATGCATGATTGAATTGATCATTGACGTGATGCTCAAAAATTCAAGTTTAAGTTAAGCATAATAAGAAACTAGGTATATGGGTAATTGTGTATGACTCAAACCCAAACACTTTCAATACTTATCCATTGTTCTGTTTGTCTCTGCCACTGCATTTTTTTCTTAATTCTTAATTTTTAATTCTTTGTTTAATGAGTTTAAGCATTTAAATTCAGTTTTCTGCAAGCTCTCTAAGAAGCATGAGTATTGTGGTTGACAGGTTATTAATACCCCGATTTCTCATTCAGGGTCCATTGAATGTGTTGGCTTTTCACCAAGGTATGTACTATTAACCTTTCATGGCCTGTGTTTGTGCTTTGCTGCATGATTGGAATTACTTTAGAGAACAATACCTTACTCTAGACAGAAAATTACTGTTAACATATAAAATAAAACCTGTGATCATTAAATAATAACGTGAACCAAAGCAAAGTGGCTTGACTTGGTTTCTGAGTAAAGCAGTTTTTTTGACATAATTCCATCTTATAAAATATTTGATGTGCTGGTTGATGTTGTCACTCGTCATAGAACCATAAAGTAACTTGTTCCATTGAATTGTGATAGTGATTCCTGGGCTGCAATTGGGGGATTGGATAAAAAACTTGTCATCTGGGATGTAGAACATTCCTTATCCCGTTCCACTTGTAACCATAAGGTTTGTATGAATTCTGCTTTGTGCAAATGCAAGCTCGCATATCTAGGAACAAACCGAGCTCTGTTTGCAGCTATACTTTGACTGTATGTCTGATAAAATATAGTTTTGGCACCATGTGAAATGAGTAATTATAGACACACATTACATTACATTAAATCTTTAAATGTTGTTAACTTATTATTGACCTTATTGTTGTGCTAAGGGGTGAAGCTTCATAGAAGTCAGTTTATTATGACCTTTGAGAAATATTCCACAAAATAAGACAAATTAAAATCACTTTTTTTTGGTTAAGCACCTGTTTTTGGTATGCATTTTTCAAAACCTTTATTTTTGGTACAATAGTTGGCCATTCAGAAACTTTTTTAATAGGCTAGAAGTTGCCCAATCTAAATATGGGCTAAGTTTATTACTAGATCCAAGTTTTAGCCCAATAAAGAACCAATAGAATACAAAAAAAAAAGGACACAAGGGTATTACTTTCATCATTCATGAATCATGATGATGGGAAATCACCGAGATTTATTTTTGGGTAAGCATGATTAAAATTTATAATTCATAATAATAATAACCATGATTAAAATAGTTTTACACAATAATATTTTGTATTTTTACTTAATTAGATTGCCGTTATCTGTTGAATGACTTAATTAGTTTCACACGGTTCTTGGAGGCTTAGGACAATTTGGAGTTATAACAAGAGCAAGAATTTCTCTTCACCCAGCACCCACAAAGGTACGTTTTCATTTTAAAAAATATAAAAAAATCATTTATTTTTAATTTTATCTTTTTTAA
>NC_029793.2:39299796-39350250 GCF_000816755.2 Arachis ipaensis | reverse complement strand
AAAGCTTAAATTTAAAAATTTAAAATTTAAAGTTAAAAATAATTTCAAGAAAATAATTTATAATTAATTGACAGAAAAAATTTAACTATCTAATTGACAGAAATCTGATTGTTTGACATCTCCATTGTAGAAATCTAGGTAGTCATCTATAAAAATGGGGACATTGTAGTTACTTATACCCCTTTTGAGTAAAACTACAATTTTTCTCTCAGTTGCTGATTCTTATGGTAATATTCTTCTGAGACTGAAGTTGATTTCTTGAATAGGTGAATGATTTAATGTGTTATGTGTTTAATATTGAAACACTTTTTGTTTTGAAAGTTTTTGTAGATAAATTTAACTTTGATGAATTTTTGAGTTTGTGCTATTAATGCTGCTGCATTCTTGTACCAGTTACATCAATTTCTGAATGTGATATATGCTCAATGTGTGAGTTTAAACTGTGATTGCTGCTGAAGCTTTATTCCTATTTGCACTTCATGGTTGGAGTCAGTTATGAGTAATTCATTGAATTAATGCTACTGCAAGCATAATAGTTGTTGTTTAGAAATGATCATTGCAGGTTGAATTCAATAAAGAAATATTGATTGAGTCCATTATTTTTATCCCTTTCTGCTATCGTAGTGCTGTATTTTTGCTCTTGCTAAATTTTAGCTCACTTTTTGAATTCCTATGAAGCTATGTATATGGTTTTTGTGAGTTTAAGTGTATATGGGTTCATAGGAAAGTTAATTTGTTTGACTGCGCTTGCTGCCCCTATTTGAATATGCATATCAGCTCATATGAAATTATAGTTGCTGCTTTGTCTGAAGTGTTTTGAACTCATATGAGCTGTATATTGCTGCTCTGCTACTCTAGCTTAATGTTATCTGAATCATATGAATTTACTGTTCGCTGTATCTGTTTGAATTTCTCTAAATTCATATGAATTGTTGTTTGCTGCTGTTTTAATTTGGGAACGCTCAATTTACTACCGGAATGCTGTCAAATTTTTCTAAAATCTTTATGGTATCAATTTCCAATTGTGAACTGAATTTGGCACATTTTGACTTTACACCTACTTTATTACGGCCAAATTCAATTCATGAATTGGTCGGCTAGCATTTCCACCTCTTCTTTGCTTCCCTTTATCTGAAATACTTGTTTGAAGGAAACAAGGAACTATTTGACAAAATTCTGTGTCAAATAGATATAAAAATAGACATCTAAATAGACCTCTTCTTTGCTACCCTTAATATCTATAAAAATTTAACTTTTAACAAAGGAGCTAGATAGGTCGATTAATAAGTTATTGATTACACTTATTGATGACATCTAAAACAAATTAAATAGACATACTCTAAATCCAATGCAGGGTTCTTGGCCACATTGCAGGCGAACACTGGAGAATTCTGTGCCCCAACTCCACTGGAGCTGAAGAACAGAGCCACGAAAGAGAGCAAAACAGAGACCTTGGGTGCTCTATTTTCCGAAAGAGCCATTCCCATTATGGAATAGCCAAACAAGGGTACACTAGTTATGAATATCATGAGCTATGTATATATATAATATTGATATAACATGCTTAAACTAGTTCGTGAAACTCAGCAACCTCTTTTTCTTTTTTTACTCGAGACACTCATTTTGTTTGGATGCTCAACTTGCACCACAGATATAATCCATGATATTGGTTACATTAAGAGAACTATTATGCATTATTAATTTATCATTGGTTAAAAAGACCTTTCTCCCTAACTGTTTGTGAATAAAAACCACACATAGAAGGTTATTTATCTAAATGGTTTAATTGCTACTACTGCTGCTGGGTCCCAAATCTGTTTGATTATATCAATTTAATTCTTGCTTGCTAAATGATGATTGTGCTAAATTCGTGGTTAAATGGTTGGATATGGCAATTACAATTTTTTTTGTTTGTAATTTTTACAGTTATTCGTGGTTAAGGTTGAAGGCGAAAGTTTTTGGTTAAGGTCTTCCAAGAAGATTTTGTCAAAACGTTGATCGTGTCATGGCAAGGTACAATGCATACTTTAATTCTTTTGATTTGTTAGTTTTGAAGTTGCAATTTAACTTATTATATTTGTACTATAAATTCTATGTTTCTCTTTATTTGTTTTACCTCAATGGGTTTCTAGAGAATTACTTCTAAGACTAGGAACTATTTCCCTTTGTAGCGAATAACACCCTGCCTCCTCTATTCTTCTAATCTTCACTTTGCAACCCCTTATAAATTTTTCGCCTAAAAAATTTAATAATTATCGATTAGGTTTTGTGATATGCCAAAGCATTGGATGGATCTACCGAGGTATAGCGAAGAGTATATCAATGGTGTTATTAGTTTTTTAGACTTTGCATACTCTGAGGGAGAACCAGACGGACGACAAATTCAATGTCCTTGTAAGAGGTGTTGTAACATTAATTGGTATAGAAGAGATGTGGTATTTGACCATTTAGTAGCCGACGGATTTGTTAAGGGATATAGAACATGGATTAATCATGGCGAATGGGCAATCCCGATGGCAGTTGACGATGACACGGATGATGAAGAAGGTGCACGCGATGACATCGAAGGACTGCTTAATGATGCATTTGGAGATGTATCTCATGCTGAGGGTGTTACTGTAGGTCAAAATGAAGAGGCTAAAAAGTTTTACAATTTAATAGATGGGGCAAGTCAAGAGTTATACCCGGGTTGCAAGAAATTTTCTACATTATCTTTTACCATCCGTCTGTACTTGTTAAAGTGTTTGCACGGTTGGAGCAATGCCTCATTCACTTCACTTCTTGAGCTATTGAAAGAGGCAATGCCTGACATTAACATACCTTCATCTTTCCATAAGACAAAGTCTATGATAAGAGATTTAGGTCTGGATTATAAAAAAATTGATGCTTGTCCTAATGATTGCCTCCTGTATAGAAAAGAACTAAAGGATGAAAAACACTGTCGTGTGTGTGGAACTTCTCGATATACTGAAAATTCCAGTGATAATAGCGAGAACCAACCTGACAAGAAAGGTCGTCTTATTCCTGCAAAGACTCTGAGATACTTTCCTATAATTCCAAGACTTCAGAGATTATTTATGTGCTCAAAAACGGCAGCTAGTCTGAGGTGGCATGATGAGGAGCGCGTAAAAGATGGGACGTTAAAGCATCCTGCTGATGGCTTGGCATGGAAGAACCTTGATGAAATGGATGAAGAATTTGCTAAAGAATCTCGCAATATTAGACTAGGCTTGTCAAGTGATGGGTTCAACCCATTTCGTAGCATGAACATTTCATGGAGCACGTGGCCCGTGATGCTGATGGTATACAATTTGCCTCCGTGGATGTGCATGAAACCCGAATATTGTATGCTATCTTTGCTTATTCCTGGGCCACAATCACCTGGTAAAGACATTGATGTGTTTCTACAACCTTTGATAGAAGACTTGAAGTTGTTGTGGAAAAAAGGGGTCGAAACCTATGATGCGTCAAAGAATGAGACCTTTCTCATGCGGGCAGCTCTTTTGTGGACAATCAACGATTTTCCTGCTTATGCTATGTTGTCTGGGTGGAGTACAAAGGAAAAGTTGGCTTGCCCTTGTTGCAACAAAAATACTAGTAGCTTACAACTAAAACACAGTCGGAAGACAGTTTATATGGACCATCGTGTCTTTTTACCCATGGATCATCCATGGAGAACCAATACAAGGTCTTTTAATGGGAAGCAGGAATTAAGACCCCCTCCACCTGTTATAGAAGGACCCGAAATTTTTGAGATGCTACAAAATGCTGAGAATGTCTTTGGAAAGAAGCAAAGTACATCAAGTAGTTTCCCATGGAATTGGAAAAAAAGATCAATTTTCTTTGAATTGCCCTACTGGCACAAGAACCCACTGCGTCACAACTTAGATGTCATGCACATAGAGAAGAATATACTTGACAGTGTAATTGGAACTCTCTTGGATATCCCAGGCAAGACAAAGGATCATTTGAATGCTAGATATGACTTAAAAGAAATGGGTATCTGGAAAAATCTTCAACCAAAGGAGGTGAATAATGGCAAGAGAACAAAGTTGGCAAAGGCATGCTTTTCTATGACTGCTGCAGAGAAGTCGGTTTTTTGTGGTGTTTTGAAGACAACAAAGCTACCTGATGGCAGTGCTTCGAATATATCACGCTGTGTACATCTAGGAGAAAGAAAAGTTTCTGGATATAAGACCCACGATGCTCACTTTATGCTTCACTATTTACTACCAATACTGATTAAAAGCATCCTTCCTGATCATGTAGCCATTCCGTTGATTCGACTAAGTTCCTTTTTTCGTCGCTTGTGCAAAAAGTTCATCACACTAGAAGAGATAGGTTTACTTGAGTTAGAGATTGTGGAAACATTATGCCAGCTTGAGAGGATCTTTCCCCCTAGTTTTTTCGACATAATGGTTCATCTTCCCATTCATTTAGCAAATGAGGTGAGATTGGGAGGTCCGGTGCAGTTTCGTTGGATGTATCCTCCGGAAAGGTACATGTGTACATTAAAGTCATATGTTCGCAACAGAAGTCGGCCCGAAGGTTCTATTGCAGAGGCATATCTGGCTGAGGAGTGCTTAACTTTCTGCTCAAGATACTTGCATGGAGGTGTGCAAACAAGACTTAATAAGCGGCCTCGGAATGATGATGATCCTAACGAAGACGAAGTTGTGCCATCGAAGTTGTTTTCTAACAAAGGTCGTTTGTTAGGCGTGGGAAATGGAGAACCAATTAATTTAGATGACAGATCTTCTACTCAAGCCCATGTGTATGTATTACACAATTGTGAAGAAGTGGCAGATTATGTTAGGTAACTTAATTAAAATTTTTTTAATTCCGATCAAGTTCACCCATATTTTTTAGATCAAACCTAACTATTACTAATTATAGAGAGCATGAGGAAGAGGTTAACAATCAGCGGGGAACAAAATGGAGAAAAGCAAAAGTTCACAACAAAACGTTCGCGCAGTGGTTTGAAACTCGTGCGAGGGATGCAAATGTGCCTTTCTGGCTAAAAGAATTATCTCGAGGTCCAAGCTCAGTTGCAAGAAGATTTTCTGGATATGTAATTAATGGATACAGGTTTCACACGGTGGAACGTGAGGCAAGGAGAAAAACACAAAACAGTGGTGTCACATTAACTGCTTTAACTTCAAGCTTTGCAAGTGCTAAAGATCAAAGTCCAATCCAAGACAATGTAGCTTATTATGGCAGGTTGTTTGAGATAGTAGAGTTAGACTATTATGGGCGTTTTAAGGTTGTCTTATTTCGGTGTGAGTGGTACGATGCTGGGAGAGATAAGTATGGTCTTACATTTGTTCACTTCCATAAGAAATGCTTCCAGGATGAACCTTTTATACTAGCATCTCAAGCGCATCAGTGTTTTTATGTGCAAGATCCATATGAACATAACAAACATTATGTTATGGAAACTGTCCCAAGAGACTTATTTAAAACAAGCGACGAATCTGAGTCTGAGGCCCGTCAAACACACTATAGTGAACAACACGAGCGTATAACGAGCCCTGCCATACCAGCTGATGATGGTGAACTTATTCTGGAGAGGACTGATTTACGACCCACGGTTATTGAAACGGTTCCCCAAGTGACTTCTGCCCAAGAATATGAGGCAGATTTCATTGGAGATTCTGATTCTGATTGGTCATCCTAAGCAATTTATTGCTTAATATGTACATATGTATACTTAAGTTTTCTTCTTCACATTTTTATTTGTAAGTAATACTTATTTTTTTTGTTAATTTTTCAGTCTCTTACACTTTTCTCATATTGATTTTGATGGGTATATTGACTCTACTTAACTAATTTATTTGTCTAGGAATAAGGAATTTATTGATCTTAAAGCTACATCAAGTAAGAATTTGCTTAGACAATTCGAGGCTAAGAGACAAAGGATTGTGTCTGAACGCAAGAAATATGAAATGGAAGCTGCAGTTGCTAATGACAAGGAGAAAGCTGAGCGACGGGTGGATGAACCTGAAAGTCAATTGGAAATGCGTGCAACCAAAGGACAGAAGAAATCCACGTCAAAGAAGTTGGATTTTAGTCATCTGCAAAGCACATTCGACTCTATTAGTCATAGGACTAACTCCACGCCTACAACCTTGGAAGTACAGCCAAACATTCCACCGCAACAGCCAGAAAATAAAAAGAGAAAGGAGCTATTGACTATGCCTACTGCTGAGAAAGTAAAAAATGGAGTGCAGGGTGGAAAATCAACACAAGGCTTGAAGAAGTCTAAGCCTACAAACATGGAGGCAGATGAACTTACAAGGAAGCTTGAAGCAATTCGTAAAATGAACAAGGGCGTCTCAACAAGTCTAAGCCAAGAGCGGAGTTGTCCAAGTTCTACTCAACTCACAATCAACAAAGGGCAGCAGCAGAATGTTCAACTCACAGATGAAGAGACTCAAACAGGGCAAGATGACACAACTTTGCCTTCTCCTGAAACTACCCCACAAAATGAAAGTGCAATGTTGGAGCAAGAAATATCAACAAAGGGTAAAAGGATTCCAGGAGTAAAGGCTACAACAATTGACGAATTCTTAAAGGAAAATGGAATAGATGTGGAAATTGAAGGACCAAGCACTGAACTAAGTGAGGACGGGGAAGAAAGCATGGCACTTGATAAAGACTATTATCAACATGTGATGGAGGACATTGATGATGAAGAAGGTACTGTTTTGCTCTGTTTTTATTGACGATAACTATTTATTTTTTTAAAAAAACTTATAGAAAAACTGGACTGATAAATCTAGTTGTTTGAAGCTGCGACTACTTGCAATGTGTGAACACTTTATGATTGATCCCTACTACCATTAGTTTACTTAGATTCTGATATGACACATGTTTGAAGCAAAAAGCACTTATCTTAATTACTTTTGAGGTGAATTATTATTATGTGAAATTTCTAAATATGGAAGCTTTAATTAGCAACATGAATATCTCTATCTGCCAATGCATGTGGAGTATGTAATTTCTAAATCTGGAAGCTTTAATTAGCAACATGAATATCTCTATCTCTATACGTGTAAGTTATGTAATTACTATAATCATATATATCATGCTTGAAAGTGACTTGCCCATCATGCTTGAAGGTACTTTATACTTATTTCTTCTATTATGACACAGAATAATAATCTATTATCCTACAGCTCCGTAATAACAATAATAATCATCTTTTTATGCGTATTTTAAAATTCAGTGAAGTCCATGATGTGGAATAAACTTAAAAGTTGTGTGCTAAAGTTGATTTCTGTAATAGCTAAAATTTGTCCACTTCATGGTATCAACTACAAAGGTCAGATTTATATTTTTTATAATTTTTATATTTCTGTACTTGTTTGCTTTATATTCTTGTTGAGCTCGAGTTAATTAAGCATAATCTGATGTTGACCAATGAATGAAACTAGGAGAGCCAAAGAAGAAGAAAACCCGTGGAAAAACAACTTGCAAGGAGATTTATGCAAGGACTATGGAACAGCGAGAAGAAATCACTTTTGATCTTGGACAGCCCGTAGGACCAACCGACCAAAGTGTTTCTAATTTAACTAGTTTTGTTGGCACTATTGGTAGAAATAAAAGATTCGTTAGTCTTTTGTACACTAGTTGGCATGATGTTCCTCCTAAAGCTAAGAAGTTCATGTGGGACTATGTTAACGTAAGACACTTGATAATTATTGATTTCAGTTTTTTTATTCAGCACAAGAGCATATAACAATTACCTATAATCATGCAGACCAAGTTTCTCCTCCCAGACAGTGGAGAAAAGTGGGTAATACAAGCGATTCGAGATGCTTGGAAGCGGTTCAAAGGAAAGATTAAGCAAAAGCACTTCATTCCCTATGATAATATTGAAGATATGGTGAAGAATAGACCCCCACAAGTACCAGAAAGTGGTTTCATAAAACTGATCTATTATTGGAGTCATCCTCTAATCCAGGTAAAAGACTATATATGTCGACTTTTCATGTGAAACTATTTGACTATTGAAAGAGCAATTTGGCAAATGAAGGATCTGAGTAGCTAGCTTTTTAGTTCTTACACATAATCTCTTATTGCAGAATAGCTTTTCCCCTTGTAATTACTTTTGTAATTTTTCTGCATCTGATGTCTTCTGATTTGGAAGTGGGGTTCTATTCTGTTTCATACTTCATTTTTCAAGTTTGAGATTGATTTTTTTCCTCTTTCTTTCTTTCTTTCCCTTCCCACTGAAGTTATATATAAAATTTGAGTCTTTGTTACTTTAATATGTTAAGAAATTATGTATAAATTTTGTTCACTGTATCTATGAACATATATGCTCTTGAGTCTTGAGTTTCGTGTAAAACTCGACTGTTCATCTAAATTCATGGACCTTAGCTAAACTCGAATTGTCAAACTCAACCCTGATTCTTTAAGCTTTCAATCTGGAAACAGTTCTAAATTTGATACAGTTCTGCATAGGATGCAACTGATATAACACTAATTGTGGTGTGGACTACTTGAAAAAATTGAATAACCCATAGGTTTTGGTTGCTTATGTAAATAGTTGTGGTTGAAAACCTTTGTATAGTCATCTATCAAGTTCTATTTTTCAATGTGATATAACACTTTCTGCCAAGTTATTTTTTTAATTTAATTTGAACAATATATTTTCTCATGAAAATCACATCTGAATTTAGCTTTTACTGGATTGACTTATAGGTCACTGGAATTAATTGATTGAATGATGAGGGGTTTGGGTAAGCATGTAATTACACGAGATGTCATTGCCTTTTGCAATTGGAATACTAAAATGGAAGTATAAAGCTAAGAAGGAAGTGGAAATCATGAAAAATGTGAATGGATTTTTTCGGTTATAAAATTTATTTGATCATGTGAAGTCTGAATTTTTACAGTTGTGAAAAAACTGAACAGGTGCTCCAATGTATTATAAATAGATCTTTTTTGCTTGCTTTTGGGTATTGTTCAGTGATTTAGCTTAATAATGCAGTTTTGCTAGTAGATTTTCCTAACTCATTATGCTGCACGTTTTAGTAACTTTATGCTAACTTTTTATTCACTTCCAGTCAATAAGTCAAAGGAACAAGCAACACAAGGAAAATGTGAAGTTTCCACATCGCATGGGGCCTATCAATTTCGGAAGAATACGAGTGGCTATGGTAAATAGTATATTTATATTTATTAGAATTTATATTTGCATAAATTGAAGGAAGATATCGAAGTATGATCTTATTTTGCAGCGAGCAACAAAGGAAACAAAGGAGGAACCAAAAAGGTTTGAGATGTTCATTGCTACCCGAACAAGTCGGAAGAGGAAAGAAGTGGATGAGGAAACACAAATGGCTGTTGTAAGAGTTCATTAAATCATTCATAATTACATTTCAAATTTAAGATACCGTAACTAACTCAATTTTAAATGTTTCTTCTATGCAGGAAGACTTCCAACACCGCCAAGCTGCTGGTGAAACAGAAGAGGAAGCATTTGAGGCCTTATTTGGGAAAGAACAACCAGGTCGGATAAGGTTGTATGGAAGATCCGTGACAAAGACTGATTTAAAAAAATATGTTGAAATTAATGAAATCAAGAATCAGCACAAAGAGGAAGTATCCAGTCTGAAGGATAAACTTGGACACATGGAGGCCCAACAGCAAAAACAAGAGGCCAAACAGCAAAAACAAGACGAAGAGATTCATGGGTTGCGAAATATGATCAAGTTATTACTGCAGCGATCGGAACCTGGAATGAGGCCAGAAGAACTAGAAGCTTTATTACAAGACGCCCAACAATCTCCTATTGATGCGAATAGCGGCCATGGATCAATACATTTTCCGAACTTAGATGTGGTATGTCCTTATCTATTCCTTATTCCATAGTTTTTACTTGCATTTAGATTAATTGCTATGGCTGAAAATGTTTGTTGGCTTTATTAACACTAAAGTTGTATTTCTATGGCTGAAATTTGTTTGTGTAATTCTGGTGGTTGTATCTTTGATTTTGTGCACTTGGTACATATGAATTTGTCCCTATATCTAATTTACGTGTGAAAGTCTAGTTAATTAGTGCATGAAAAATGCTATAGGGACATATCAGGATTGTGTTAAAGGAAATGGAAGGAAGAAACACCAGTAGATTTTCATAGTTTGAATAAAACAAGATAATACATAATTTCTTGAATTCACCTCTTCTGCCGTGACCATGTTACTTTTTTAGTATATATGCTTTCTTGGCTTACTATGACTACTTGTTCCATTTAATTTTTATAATTACGAATGTCATTATGAATATTTTTTTAACTACTTATCTATATAATTATGCAGGATAACAATGAGGAGTAAGCTGACTATTATTGTGGTTTTTTGGCTAAGATAGAGTGCTATTTAGGATCTTTACATGTATGGTTGACTAATGATTTTTATTAGAAGATACCTTTATTGGCCGCCGTAGCCTAAGGCATCATTTTTTTTCACTTTTGGCTACACTTTTCAAGTGTACTTGAATGGGTGTTTTTCTTGTAGTGATAGTAAAGTCCATAAATGTGATTTTTATTTAAAAACTAATAAAAATATAATAAAAACTAACTAAAACATACTAAAAATATACTAAAAACAATGCCAAAAAGCGTATAAATTATCTGCTCATTACAACACCAAACTTAAATTGTTGCTTGTCCCCAAGCAACTAAAAATCAAATAGGATAAAAAGAAGAGAATATACAATGAATTCTAAAAACATCTATGAAGATCAGTATTGATTAGATGAGCGGGGCTATTAGCTTTTTGCTTCTGAATAGTTTTGGCATCTCACTTTATCCTTTGAAGTTCAGAATGATTGGCATCTATAGGAACTCAGAATTCAGATAATGTTATTGATTCTCCTAGTTCAGTATGTTGATTCTTGAACACAGTTACTTTATGAGTCTTGGTCGTGACCCTAAGCATTTTGTTTTCCAGTATTATCAACGGATACATAAATGTCACAGACACATAACTGGGTGAACCTTTTCAGATTGTGACTCAGCTTTGCTAGAGTCCCCAATTAGAGGTGTCCAGAGCTCTTAAGCACACTCTTTTTGCTTTGGACCATGACTTTAACCGCTCAGTCTCAAGCTTTTCACTTGACACCTTCACGCCACAAGCACATGGTTAGGGACAGCTTGGTTTAGCCGCTTAGGCCAGGATTTTATTCCTGTGGGCCTTCCTATCCATTGATGCTCAAAGCCTTGGATCCTTTTTATTTTACCCTTGCCTTTTGGTTTAAAGGGCTATTGGCTTTTTCTGCTTGCTTTTTCTTTTTTTTTCGCATATATTTTTTTCTGCAAGCTTTTCACTGCTTTTTCTTGCTTCAAGAATCAATTTTATGATTTTTCAGATTATCAATAACATTTCTCCTTGTCCATTATTCTTTCAAGAGCCAATAATTTTAACATCCATGAACAATAAATTCAAAAATATGCACTGTTCAAGCATTCATTCAGAAAAACAAAAAGTATTGCCACCACATCAAAATAATTAATCTGTTTTAAAATTCGAAATTCATGTACTTCTTTTTCTTTTTCAGAAAACATTTTTTCATTTAAGAAAGGTGATGGATTCATAGGACATTCATAGCTTTAAGGCATAGACACTAAGACACTAATGATCATGTAATAAGACACAAACATAAATAAAACATAAAGCATAATTTTCAAAAAACAGAAAAATAAGAACAAGGAAATTAAAGAACGGGTCCACCTTAGTGATGGCGGCTTGTTCTTCCTCTTGAAGATCTTATGGAGTGCGTGAGCTCCTCAATGTCTCTTCCTTGCCTTTGTTGCTCCTCCCTCATGACTCTTTGGTTTTCTCTAATTTCATGGAGGAGGATAGAATGCTCTTGGTGCTCCACCCTTAGTTGTCCCATAATTGAACTTAATTTTCCTAGGGAGGTGTTGATTTGCTCCCAATAGTTTTGTGGAGGAAAATGCATCCCTTGAGGCATCTTAGGGATTTCATGATGAGGAATTTCCTCATGCTCTTGTCCATGAGTGGGGATCCCTTGTTTGCTCCATCCTTTTCTTAGTGATGGGCTTGTCCTCATCAATGAGAATGTCTTCCTCTATGTCAATTCCAGCTGAATTACAGAGGTGACAAATGAGATGAGGGAAGGCTAACCTTGCCAAAGTAGAGGACTTATCCGCCACCTTGTAGAGTTCTAGGGATATAACCTCATGAACTTCTACTTCCTCTCTAATCATGATGATATGGATCATGATAGCCCGATCTATAGTAACTTCAGACCGGTTACTAGTGGGAATGATTGAGCGTTGGATGAACTCCAACCATCCCCTAGCCAGGCCACAACTTCATAGAAGTGATCTTGATGCACCCTTGAGATGAATCTCTCCATCTCCCATGACTCGGAAGTGGAAGCTTTTTCCTTCCCTTTCCTATTTCTAGAGGTTTCTCCGGCCTTAGGTGCCATAAATGGTTATGGAAAAATAAAAAGCTTTAGCTTTTACCACACCAAACTTAGAAGGTTTGCTCGTCCTCGAGCAAAAGAAGAAAGAAAAGAGTAGAAGAAGAAAATGGAGGAGATGGAGGGGGTTTTGTGGTCCGGCCAAGTGGGGTAAGTAGTGTGTATGGTGTATAAAAATGAAGGAGTGAAGATGGGTTTATATAGGAGTGGAGAGAGGGGTAGGGTTCGGCCATGTATGGGTGGGTTTGGGAGGGAAAGTGGTTTGAATTTGAATGGTGAGGTAGGTGGGGTTTTATGATGGATGGATGTGGATTGGTGAAGAGATTATGGAGAAGAGGGTAGGATTTGATAGGTGAGGGATTTTTGGGGAAGAGGTATTGAGGTAGTTGTTGAAGGGTGTGAAGAAGAGAGAGAGAGATGAGGTAGGTGGGGATCCTGTGGGGTCCACAGATCCTGAGGTGTCAAAGATTTCTCATCCCTGCACCATGTTGGCGTGTAAATGCCTCTTTGATTGCCAATCCTGGCGTTAAACACCAGGTTGCTGCCCATTTCTGGCGTTTAACGCCAGATTATCTTCCCTTTCTGGCGTTTAAACGCCAGCTTTTCTCCCTTTTCTGGCGTTAAACGCCAGCTCTGTGCCCCTTTCTGGTGTTAAACGCCCAGAATGGTCCCAGACTGGGCGTTTAACGCCCATTCTGCTACCTTTACTGGCGTTTAAACGCCAGTAAGCTTCTCCTCCAGGGTGTGTTATTTTTAATACTGTTTTTCATTCTATTTTTGCTTTTTCAGTTGTTTTTGTGACTTCACATGATCATCAACCTACAAAAAACATAAAATAACAATGAAAAAGAAATAGATATGATTAAATAAAATTGGGTTGCCTCCCAACAAGCGCTTCTTTAACGTCAATAGCTTGACAGTGGGCTCTCATGGAGCCTCACTGATACTTAGAGCATGATGATGGCCTCCCAACACCAAACTTAGAATTTGAATTGGGGGCTCTATTTGACTCTGCATTGAGAGAAGCTTTTCATACTTCCTCTCCATGGTTACAGAGGGAGATCCTTGAGCTTTAAACACAAAGGAGTCCTCATTCACTTGAAGGATCAATTCTCCTCTGTCAACATCAATCACAGCTTTTGCTGTGGCTAGGAAGGGTCTGCCAAGGATGATGGATTCATCCATACACTTCCCAATGTCTAGGATTATGAAATCAGCAGGGATGTAGTGGCCTTCAACCTTTACCAAGACATCCTCTACAAGTCCATAAGCCTGTTTCCTTGAATTATCTGCCATCTCCAGTGAGATTCTTGCAGCTTGTACCTCAAGGATCCCTAGCTTCTCCATTACAGAGAGAGGCATGAGGTTTATACTTGACCCCAGGTCACACAGAGCCTTCTCAAAGGTCATGGTGCCTATGGTACAAGGTATTGAGAACTTTCTAGGACCCTGTCTCTTCTGAGGTAATATCTGCCTGGTCAAGTCATCCAATTCTTTGGTGAGCAAGGGGGGTTCATCCTCCCAAGTCTCATTACCAAATAACTTGGCATTTAGCTTCATGATTGCTCCAAGGTACTTAGCAACTTACTCTTCAGTAACATCTTCATCCTCTTCAGAGGAAGAATACTCATTAGAGCTCATGAATGGCAGAAGTAGGTTCAGTGGAATCTCTATGGTCTCTATATGAGCCTTAGATTCCCATGGTTCCTCATTAGGGAACTTCTTGGAGGCTAGTGGACGTCCATTGAGGTCTTCCTCAGTGGAAATCACTGCCTTTCCCTCCTCTATGCATTCGGCCATGTGGGACATGTTTATGGCCTTGCATTCTCTCTTTGGGTTCTCTTCTATATTGCTTGGGAGAGTACTAGGAGGGAGTTCAGTAACTTTCTTACTCAGCTGACCCACCTGTGCCTCCAAATTTCTAATGGAGGACCTTGTTTCAGTCATGAAACTTTGAGTGGTCTTAATTAAATCAGAGACTATGGTTGCTAAGTCAGAGTGGCTCTGCTTAGAATTCTCTGTCTGTTGCTGAGAAGATAATGGAAAAGGCTTGCTATTGCTGAACCTATTTCTTCCACCATTATTACTGTTAAAGCCTTGTTGAGGCTTCTATTGATCCTTCCATGAGAGATTTGGATGATTTCTCCATGGAGGATTATAGGTGTTTCCATAGAGTTCTCCCATGTAATTCACCTCTTCCATTGCTGGGTTCTCAGGATCATAAGCTTCTTCTTCAGATGAAGCTTCTTTGGTACTGCCTGTTGCAACTTGCATTCCAAACAGACTCTGAGAAATCATATTAACTTGTTGAGTCAATATTTTGTTCTGAGCCAATATGGCATTCATAGCATCAATCTCAAGAACTCCTTTCTTCTGATTTGTCCCATTACTCACAGGATTCCTTTCAGAAGTGTACATGAATTGGTTATTTGCAACCATCTCAATGAGTTCCTGAGCTTCTACAGGCGTCTTCTTCAGATGAAGAGATCCTCCAACAGAGCTGTCCAATGACATCTTGGACAGTTCAGACAAACCATCATAGAAGATACCTATGATGCTCCATTCAGAAAGCATGTTAGAAGGACACCTTCTGATCAATTGCTTGTATCTTTCCCAAGCTTCATAGAGGGATTCACCTTCCTTCTATATGAAGGTCTGGACCTCCACTCTTAGCTTACTCAATTTTTGAGGTGGAAAAAATTTGGCTAGAAAAGCACTGACCAGCTTTTCCCAAGAGTTCAGGCTTTCCTTAGGTTGTGAATCCAACCATATCCTAGCTCTGTCGCTTACAGCAAAAGGGAAGAGCATAAGTTTGTAGACCTCAGGGTCAATCCCATTGGTCTTGACAGTGTCATAGATTTGCGAGAATTCAGCTAAGAACTAATGAGGATCTTCCAATGGAAGTCCATAAAACTTGCAATTCTATTGCATTAGAGAAACTAATTGAGGCTTCAGCTCAAAGTTGTTTGCTCCAATGGCAGGGATAGAGATGCTTCTCCCATAGAAGTCGGGAGTAGGTGCAGTAAAGTCACCAAGTCAGCAGGACATTACATACAACAGCTAAATCGATGAGAATTAATCAGCTTTTGTGATGATAAAAACATCATCTGAAACTCTAGAATTCATTCTTAAAATTTCTGAAGAATAAAAATAAAATAAAGTTACCTAATCTAAGCAACAAGATGAACCGTCAGTTGTCCAAACTCAAACGATCCCCAGCAACGGCGCCATAAACTTGGTGCAAAAAATTGTGATCATCAATGGCACCAACAACTTGGTACGCACAATTGTAATCTCAACTCTTTTTCACAATTCCACATAGCTAACCAGCAAGTGCACTGGTCATCTTGTAAATCTCAGTCAGGCGGATTCAAATGGTTATGGAGAATTGATAATTAAAAGATGAATAAAATATAAAATAAGATAGAGATACTTATGTAATTCATTGGTGAGAATTTCAGATAAGCGTATGAAGATGCTTTGTTCCTCCTGAACTTCTGCTTTCCTATTGTCTTCATCCAATCATTCATACTCCTTTCCATGGCAAGCTGTATGTTGGGTATCACCGTTGTCAATGGCTACCTCCCGTCCTCTCAGTGAAAATGGTCCAAATGCGCTGTCACCGCACGTCTAATCATCTGTCAGTTCTCGATCATGTTGGAATAGGATCTATTGATCCTTTTGCGTCTGTTACTATGCCCAACACTTGCGAGTTTGAAGCTCGTCACAGTCATCCCTTCCCAGATCCTACTCAGAATACCACAGACAAGGTTTAGACTTTCCGGATCTCAGGAATGGCTGCCAATAATTCTAGCCAATACCACGAAGGTTCCAATCTTAGATTAGAAACCCAAGAGATACACATTCAAGCTTGTTTGCATGTAGAACGGAAGTGGTTGTCAGGCACGCGTTCATAGGTGAGAATGGTGATGAGTGTCACATAATCATCACATTCATCAAGTTCTTGAGTGCGAATGAATATCTTGGAGAAGAAATAGGCTTGAGTTGAATAGAAAAACAATAGTACTTTGCATTAATTCATGAGGAACAGCAGAGCTCCACACCTTAATCTATGGTGTGTAGAAACTCCACCGTTGAAAATACATAAGAACAAAAGGTCTAGGCATAGCCGAATGGCCAGCCCCCAAAAAGGTCTAAGATAGCATAAGACTAATCAAAGATTCCAAGATCAAAAGTATATGAAAAGTATGAAAATACAATAGCAAAAGTTCCTATTTATAGAAAACTAGTAGCCTAGGGTTTACAGAAATAGGTAACTAATGCAGAAATCTTCTTCCGGGCCCACTTGGTGTGTGCTAGGGCTGAGCATTGAAGCTTTCACATGTAGAGACTTTTCTTGGAGTTAAACGCCAGCTTTTGTGCCAGTTTGGGCGTTTAACTCCAGCTTTTATGCCAGTTCTGGCGTTTTGACGCCAGAATTTTTATGCTGACTTGGAACGCCGGTTTGGGCCATCAAATCTCGAGCAAAGTATGAATTAATATATATTGCTGGAAAGCCCAAGATGTCTACTTTCTAAAACAATTGAGAGCGCACCAATTGGGCTTCTGTTGCTCCAGAAAATTCACTTCGAGTGCAGGGAGGTCAGAATACAACACCATCTGTAGTTCTTTTTCAGCCTCTGAATTAGATTTTTGCTCAGGTCCCTCAATTTTAGCCAGAAAATACCTGAAATCACAGAAAAACACACAAACTCATAGTAAAGTCCAGAAATGTGATTTTTATTTAAAAACTAATAAAAATATAATAAAAACTAACTAAAACATACTAAAAACTACCTAAAAATAATGCCAAAAAGGGTATAAATTATCCGCTCATCAGATATCTATCCAAACAAGTCCCTTACCACCATCCTTGTAGCGACACCAGGGCAAACCCATGGGAGGAATGCGAGGCCATCACACTCAAGAATGGGAAGGAACTGAAGGAGACTTCAAGGGAAAGGCAAGAGAATGGAGTAGATGAAAACTTAAGTGACAAAGAAGAAACACAAGCACCTGCCTCAGATCCATCCCAAGAAAAAGAAATCCTAAGGCCATACGTTTCAAAAGCACCTTACCCTCAACGATTAAAGAAGAATGAGACAGATAATCAATTCTCCAGATTCTTGGAAGTTTTTAAGAGACTCCAGATCAATATCCCCTTTGCTGAAGCACTAGGGCAAATGCCACTCTATGCCAAGTTTTTGAAGGAACTAATGACCAAGAAAAGGAGTTGGAGGAATGATGAAACTGTGGTGTTAACTGAGGAATGTGGTGCCATCATTCAACACAAACTACCCCAGAAATTGAAGGACCTTGGGAGCTTTCAAATCCCCTGTATCATAGGAGAAATCACAGTGGAAAAAGCCTTATGTGATTTGGGAGCTGGCATAAATCTGATGTCTTTAGCAATGATGAAGCAAATGAAGATTGAGGAAGCCAAACCAACAAGAATGGAACTTTAATTAGCAGACCGATCATTCAAATTTCTCCATGGAGTAATAGAAGATTTGTTGGTGAAAGTGGGAGAATTCATCTTCCCAGCAGACTTTGTGGTGTTGGATATGGAGGAAGAAGCCAAGGCTTCAATCATTCTGGGAAGGCCGTTTCTAGCAATAGCCGGAGCCATCATCGATGTCCAAAAGGGAGAACTTACCCTTAGGCTACATGATGAGAAAATGGTATTCAATGTGTTCAAAGCCATGAGTTACCCACGAGAGTCACTAGGAGAATGCATGAGGTTGGATGCAGTAGAGATCTTTGTATAAGAAACCATTGAAGAGGAGGACTTTGAGGAGGTATTAGGAGAAGATCCCACATCAAACAGTGAGGCTGCAGCAGTTCAATCAACCGAGATACTCATGCCAAGAACATTAGAGAAAAAGAAGGAAGAGAAAGAAGCACCCAAACTTGAATTGAAAACATTGCCTCCCACTCTCAAGTATGCATACTTGGGAAGTGATGAAAGTTACCCAGTGATCATTAATTCTGCTCTAAGTCAAGAACAAGAGAAGGACTTAATCAAAGTGCTATAAAAGCACCAGGATGCCATTGGATGGACCTTTGCTGATTTAAAAGGAATAAGCCCCTCCATGTGCATGCATAAGATCCTATTGGAAGATGATGCCAAGCCCTCCATTCAACCCCAAAGAAGGTTGAATCCAGTCATGAAAGAAGTGGTACAAAAGGAGGTCATGAAGCTATGGCAAGCAGGGGTGATCTACCCAATTTCAGATAGCCCTTGGGTGAGTCCCGTCCATGTGGTCCCCAAGAAAGGAGGCATCACTGTGGTGCCTAATGAGAGAAATGAACTCATTCCTACAAGAATTGTCACGGGATGGAAAATGTGTATTGATTACAGAAAGCTCAATGAGGCCACAAGAAAGGACCACTTCCCACTTTCCTTCATGGACCAAATGTTGGAAAGGCTTGCAGGACATGCATACTACTACTTCTTGGATGGCTACTCAGGCTACAACCAGATAGTGGTTGACCCAAGAGATCAAGAGAAAACATCTTTTACTTGCCCATATGGAGTCTTTGCTTATAGGCGCATGCCCTTTGGACTGTGCAATGCACCTGCTACTTTTCAGACATGATTGAAAAATTTATTGAAATCTTTATGGATGACTTTTCAGTGTTTGGTCATTTTTTCTGATATAATTGAAAGGTTTATTGAAGTTTTTATTGATGATTTTTCTGTGTTTGGTGATTCATTTTCTAAGTGCTTACACCACCTTGCCTTGGTGCTAAAGAGATGCCAAAAGACCAACCTAGTTTTAAACTGGGAGAAATGCCATTTTATGGTGACGGAAGGGATAGTCCTTGGCCACAAAATCTCTAATAAAGACATAGAGGTGGACAGAGCTAAAGTGGAAGTAATTGAGAAATTACCTCCACCTAGTAATGTCAAAGCAATTAGGAGCTTCTTGGGGCATGCTGGGTTTTACAGAAGGTTCATTAGAGATATTTCAAAAATTGCCAAACCTTTGAGTAACTTACTTATCTCTGATACACCTTTTGTGTTTGATCAAGAATGCAGGCTGGCTTTTGAAAATCTGAAAAGAAAACTTTCCTCAGCACCTATCATTGCCCCAGCTAACTGGGATTTACCTTTCGAGCTGATGTGTGATGCATCAGATTTTGCTATAGGGGCAGTGTTAGGACAGAGGAAAGACAATTTAGTGCATGTTATATACTACGCCAGCAAGGTCCTTAATGACACCCAAAGGAATTACACCAAAACTGAAAAGGAACTACTGGCAATAGTATTTGCATTTGATAAATTTAGATCATATCTCATTGGCTCTAAAGTGATTGTTTTTACTGATCATGCAGCACTAAATACCTACTTGCCAAGCAAGAATCAAAACCAAGATTGATAAGGTGGATCTTGTTGCTGTAGGAGTTCAACATTGAGATTAAAGACAAGAAAGGAGTAGAAAACAAAGTAGCAGACCATTTATCAAGAGTCCCTTGTGAAGAAGGCAACACACACGACCCATGTGTGAATGAATGTTTTCCAGATAAATAATTGATGTTGATTCAAAAGGCACCCTGGTTTGCTGACATTGCAAATTTTAAGGCCACCGGGGAGTTCCTTTTGGAGATCAACAAACAGCAAAAGAGAAAGCTCATCAATGATGCTGAATATTTCATCTGGGATGAGCCATACCTCTTCAAAAAATGCTTGGATGGAATACTTAGAAGATGCATCTCAGAAGAAGAAGGACAGGAAGTCTTATGAAATTGTCATGCTTCTTGTTATGGAGGCCACTTTGGAGGAGAAAGAACTGCAGCCAAAGTATTGCAGTGTGGATTCTTTTGGCCCACTATTTTCAAGGATGCAAAAGAGCTGGTACAAAACTGTGATGAATGCCAAAGGGCAGGGAACCTACCCAAAAGAAATGAATTGCCACAACATTTCATCTTAGAACTTAAACTATTTGATGTATGGGGGATTAATTTCACGGGACCATTTCCAACCTCATACTCAAATAAATACATCTTGGTGGTAGTGGATTATGTATCCAAATAGGTGGAGGCCATTGTAACTCTAACAAATGACAATAAAGTAGTGATGAACTTTCTCAGGAAGAACATCTTCAGCCGATTTGGGGTTCCCAGAGCTCTTATCAGTGATGGAGGAAGCTATTTTTGCAACAGACCATTAGAGACTCTCCTCCTGAGATATGGAGTGAAGCATAAGGTTGCTACACCTTATCACCCCCAAACAAGTGGGAAAACAGAGATATCTAACAGAGAGCTCAAAAGGATCCTCGAAAAGACTGTGGGTACTTCAAGAAAAGACTAGTCAAAGAAGTTGGATAATGCTCTTTGGGCATATAGGACAGCCTTCAAGACACCAATTGGGATGTCCCCATATCAATTAGTGTATGGAAAGGCTTGTCATCTACTATTGGAGCTTGAACACAAATCATCTTGGGCTCTCAAGCTACTGAACTTTGACAATAATACTGCCGGTGAAAGAAGGATCCTACAACTACAAGAATTGGAAGAATTCAGATCCCAAGCCTGTGAAAATGCCAAGATTTATAAGGAAAGGGCAAAGAAGAAACATGACCTCAAGTTGGCACTAAGGAGCTTTGAAGAAGGACAGAGAGTGTTCCTATACAACTCCAAGCTAAAGCTCTTCGCTGGAAAGCTCAAGTCAAGGTGGTCAAGACCCTTTCTTGTCACCAAGGTCTCACCTTATGGACATATAGAAATCATGGAAGAAAGCTCACAGCGAACCTTCACTGTGAATGGACAAAAGCTCAAACACTATCTAGGCAATATGGGGGAAGACCCCAAGATGAAGTACAAGCTAAACTAATGAAATAATCATCAAGCTAGTGACGATAAAAGAGCGCTTGTTGGGAGGCAACCCAACCAGAGGTAAACTTTATTTATTATTCTTTTCTTTGTTAATAAAGGGTCAAGTAACCTCCTGGGCATTGCAAGGAATTAAGTTTGGTGTTTCACACTAAAAGTGATGATCTGATAAAGTAATGATTCAAGGATGAATGTGTGATAATAAGTTTGGTGTTCTACCATGAAGTTCACATGAACACACTATAATCCTTCAGTTATCATACGACATCCCTACTTCCAGGCAAACACAGGAGCAATTTGACCCTCGAAATTAGTTTAATATATGTTTCCAAAAAGATTAAAGGCACATTATGACACTCTGCATATAACTCATTGCACAAGGAGGTAAGCAAAAGAACTAAGTTTGGTGTTCACACACCAAAATAAGTTCAGAAGCTTACAAGCACATGAATACTAACCACTCAAGTGCTCGGGAAGCAAGCAACTTTCACTACTTTTGCAGGGGAAGCAGTCAAACCTTTAGAAGGCATTTGCATCATCACCCAGATGAAAAAGGAAAAAAACAAAAGCCAAGGGAGGTGATGACAAAGAAGAAATAGGAGGTTGTACTGTTTCTTGATCAAAAATGACAATTGACAGTATACTTGTATTGATGTGAATCAATGTCCCTTTAATCTTTAAGTCATTTGCATTTAGTTTCTTTTCTTTTAGTTTATCTTTTGCTTGCTAGCCTAGTTGCTTATGCCACTGCACCAATGCTTGTGATTGAATGTTGTATTCTTGAGCTCAATAAAAGAAAATGTTATGAAAAATAAGAGTAAAATCCAATGTTGTACAATAAAGTCCTAGTATATGTGGTAGTGTTTGCTAGCTAAGTTGGTCCATCAATAAGGTACAAGGCTAAGATATCTCTTGACTTATAAGATTGAATGCACTCTATGAAACTTAGATGAATAATAAAGATCCTAAAAAGGAAAAAATAGAAGAAAAGGAAAGAAAAAAACAAGAAATAAAGCTACGCACCAATAGTTTGAACCTTAAGGCATGTGTTTGTGATGTTTTTGTGCAAAGATCTGCTTGGATGAGTAAGTTTTTAGGAGTGTTTTATCACTTGATAACTTGGATTAACTACCCGGGATTATCAACTGAAAGTCCACTATCAAGAGCAGCCTTGTCACAAAACATTTAGCAACCCAAAGAGGTACTGGATACCAAGGTCTCAGGAATGAATAACAAACCATGTGCCTGTGGTGTGTGTGTGCTGAGGAGAGACTTGAGTGAGTAAGTCCTTAGGGGTGTCTTAACACCTAGTACCTTGAACCAACTGGTTTGGGAGTATTGACTAAAAGCTTACCATAAAGAGTTGCCTCAACACATAGTACTTAGCTAATAAAGCAAGAAGCTCTAAGGATGGAAAGAAAACAAAAACAAAGCTAAGATAAGGATAAAAGAATAAAAGGTCTCACAGAAGGTAATAGAGTGAGTGTTCAAGAGCATGTTATAGCCTAGAAACCAGCAAGAACATGAATTTAAGTTGCTATGCATGAAACCCCATGAACCAAGGATTTGAATTCTCTGAATAAGGACTGGTACTTCTTGTATTCTCATTCATTCTTCTTATGTTCTATTACTTGCTTGAGGACAAGCAAGATTTAAGTTTGGTGTTGTGATGCCAGGGCATCTTGGCTAGTTTTACTAGCTATTTTTAGTATGTTTTGGGGTAGTTTCATGCATTTTCTTAGATAATAAGCAAGTATTTGGTTGAATATGCATTCATACCTTGATTCAAACAAACATTGTGAATTCTATACATTTTGCATGAGAATGATGCAAGAATTGAGTGAAATAATGAATGCTGCATCATCTCATGATTAAAGCAAAACTTTGATGCACCTTGCTTGTTTGATTTCAGGTAGCAAGAAGCAGAAGCCCACGTTAGTGGCACGTTAATGCCACTAACATGAGCACTAACGTGGAAGAGAGGAAGGCTTGGAAAGTTAGTGTAAAAGTGAACGCCACTAACTTCAGCGAAGGGGAAGGAGACCCACATTAGTGCCACTAACTTGGGCACTAACGTAGAAGAGAGGGGCAGCTTCAAAAGTGGGTGCAAAGTTGGTCCCATTAGCTTGTTCGAAGCAAGAGAGACCCACGTTAGTGCCACTAATGTGGAAGAAAGGGGCACAATAAAAAGTTAGTGCAAAAGTTGGTGGCACTAACTTGTTCGAAGCCAAGGATGAAAAGTTAGTGCAAAAGTTAGTGCCACTAACTTGTTCGAAGGCTAGAAGACTCACGTTAGTGCCACTAACGTAAACCAGTAACGTGGAGATGGAAGTTGCATGAAAAGTGATTGCAAAAGTTAGTTCCACTAACTTTTGAAAAGACAAGAAAGCCCACATTAGTGGCCACGTTAATGCCGCTAATGTGGGGACTAACGTGAAGTGCTGCCCAACCTCAACCCCGCCAGCAAGTTGAGCAAAGCCCAATGAGTTAGTTAACTACTTCCATTGAGGCCAAGGGCCCACATCCAAAAACTTGCAAACTCAACTGAGGGTCAGAGAAGTAGTATATATAGGAGTAGTTTTGAACTAGAATAGGATTGGCACCTGGGGATCCAGGATTGTAAACACTCTGCAATTTTACTTTCTCTGTAATTCAGTTTATTTTGAATGCACTTTTCATTTTCATTTTCCATTTCCAGAGCTATGAACAACTAAACCCCTCTTCATTAGGTTAGAGAGCTCTGTTTTAATTCAATGGATCAATTGTAGTTTTTATTCTTCTTCTTCTTTCCATTCTCTTGATTTGCTAGAAAGCTTTCGATCTTCATCCAATTGAGTAATTGTCTCAGAAGAGAAGTTACCCATACTTGGATTTCCTCTGAACCTTGGAAGAGGAATGAGGAAATCATGCTAGAAATGCTTTCTCATGTTGGACTGGGTTGAGGGTTGGATGGATATGGTGACATATAATCCTACCAATACTTTGATCTAGAAAAACATGTGGTATAATCAGTAATCGTACTTCATCTCTTTTCATGAGCAATTAGATCAAGGAATTGGGCAATTGTTCAAGCTTAGAGAGATTAAATTTCCAAGGAATTGGGATTTAATCAGCTAAGATTGCCAAGAGATCAATGAATGCATGGATTGAGGAATAGATGAAAATGAACTTGATCCGGAGAATGCAACATCTCCTAAGCCCAATGAGTTCTCCCACTTCTGATCTTTCCCATTCTTTAATTTCTGACTGTTTACATTTATGCTCAATCATCCCCATTCCCATTTAAGTTTTTGCAATTCACTTTCTACACTTTACATTATGCCATTTACTTTCAGTTATTTACATTTCTTGTTATTTATTTTTCCCGCCATTTAAATTTTTGCAATTCTCAACCCAACTTAGCTTAGTTCAACTAGAATATTCCTCTAATTAAAGTTACTCAACCAATCAATCCCTGTGGGATTCGACCTCACTCTATTGTGAGTTTTTACTTGACGACAATTCGGTATATTTGCCGAGGGAAATTTGTAGTGATACAGATTTTCGCGCATCAAGTTAGCTTTTTCTAGAAAGATAAAAGTTAGTTTTAGTTTAAATTTGAGTTGTTTTAGTTATCTTATTCTTCAAGAAGATAGGATTAGGATTAGTTTAAGTTCAAAAGTTAGGTTAGGATTTAGAATATAAATAAGGGAGCAATGGTTCATTGAGGATTAGTTTAACTTTCTGTTTATCATGAGTTACTAATTCTCTTTTGTTAAGGTTAGGAGCTCTGTTTGATTTCATGGATTGGTAATTTGATTATTTATTTTATTTTGATTAATGCATTGATACTGTTTTCAAGAATTGATTTTCGTTCTTATTCTCATTGATTAGAATTATTAGAAATATTCTAACTCTGTCTTGGATTTTTTATTATCTTGGGAAATTTAATATTGGGATTAGCTTGAAGCTCATTCTCATAATTTTTCAAACTGACTAGGGATAGCTTTTGAAAGGTTGTATGACTTTAAATCAAAATTATGCTTAACCTCTTTTTTCTAATTAATTAACTAAGGAATTGATGATTAAATAAGATAAAAAGAAATTTAATTTCCAAGGAATTGGAGTTTGATTATATATAATTTGTCGTGAATTTATCTTGCATGAATCAAAGTAAATAAACATGAACGTTTCCTTTTTTGAAAATTAAATATCTCCGAAATCTTAATGTCTCCATTCATTGTTTATCTCTTTAATCATTCATAAGCATCCATTTACACTTTACATTACTGTTTCAAGATCTTATCCACTACAAAAGTTTGTTGATCTAATTAGAGATTGATGCACGAAAACTTGTCTCTCAATAAATCTTTAACGGCAAGTGCACCAGATTGTCGTCAAGTAAAAACTCACAGTAGAGTGAGGTCGAATCCCACAAGGATTGATTGGTTGATCAACTTTAATTGGAGGAGTGTTCTAGTTGAACTAATCCAAATTTGAATTGAGAGTTGCAAAAAAGGTAAATGGCAGGAAACTTAAATAGCAAGAAATGTAAATAACTGAATGTAATTAACAGAAATTAAATTGTAGAAGATAAATTACAGGGAATTAAAGTGCAAAAGCTTAAATTGCAAGAAATTAAAAGGGAATGGGGGTTGTTAAGCATCAATGTAACAGCAGAATTAAGAGAATGGGTAAGATCAGAAGTGGGAAAGCTCATTGGGGTCAGGAGATGTTATAATCCTCCGGATCAAGTTCATTTTCATCTCTTCCTCAATCAATGCATTCATTGATCTCCTTGGCAATCTTAGGTGACTGAATTTCAATTCCTTGGCAATTCAATCTCTCTATGCTTGAACAATTGCCCAATTCCTTGATTTAATTGCTCATGGAAATAGATGAAGTATGGTCACTGATTATACCACATGTATTCCCAAATCAAAGTATTGTTAGGATTAAATGTTACAATATCCATCCAAACTCCAATCCGGTCCAACATGAGAAAGCATTTCTAGCATGATCTCCTCATTCCTCTTCCAAGGTTCAGAGGAGATCCAATTATGGATAGCTTCTCTTCCAAGACAACTACCCAATTGGATGAAGATCAAAAGGTTTCTAGCAAAATCAAGAGAAAAGAAAGAAGAAGATGGATGAAAACTAGTAATGATCCATTGAATTACAACAAAGCTCTCTAACCCAATGAAGATGGGTTTAGTTGTTCATAGCTCAATTCAAATTAAACTGAAAGAAATATACAGAGAAGTGCAGAAAGCATAAAAGAAATTATTGCAGAGTCTAATTCTAGATCTAGATCCCAGTCTGCCAAAAAAGCTCAAACAGAAAAAGAAAAGAAAAGAAAGTTCATAAAACTAAAAGAAAAGTGCAGAGAAAATTACTAGTAGGATGCTGAACTCCCAGAGCCCCCCTAAGGGCCTCCCCGAGAGCTCCTTTAAATCTTCAACAACTCTTCTTCTCATCTTCAATTGAATCTTCCAGTACTTGGACGTGGGCCTTGGCCTTGATTGAAGCAGATTAAAGTGGATCTCGGTGATGTAGAGGAGAGAGATTCTCAATTTCATAGTTCTGGTATCAACGTTGGGGTCAACATTTTTAAGTAAATGTTGGGTCAAACATTCTCTTAGGAAAAATGGATTATGGGTGTTCTGATCAACGTTTGACTCAACGTTGGGGTACCAACGTTCTCCTGGTCACGCCGTACGCGTGAATGGTCGATTTTTGTCATTTCACGCGTACGCGTCACCTACACTTGTCCGAGGTTGGAGAAAAATGCATATGATGCATACGCGTCACTGGAAAATTCCCAACTCCAGTTTTTGAATACTTATCGCAAACGTTGGACTCAGCATTGGCTTGGTAACATTCCCTCCAACGTTGACCTTTCTACGCGTGCGCGTCACCCACGCGTACGCATGGATAGAATTTCCACGCTCACGCGTACGCGTCGCCTACGCGTGCGCGTCGCAGCTAGTTTTTCCAATTTCCAGAAAGTAAACTATATTGAAAAACGTTGGAGGTAACGTTCCCTCCAACATTGGCACCAGATTCTTGCAGAATGTTACCTTCCCCCCTTTCCTTGCTCTTCCTCTGCTTCTTTTTACCTATCATCAACCAAACACATGTATCAAAGCTTTGCTAAATTCACAAGATTTTACATCATTCATAACAAACAATAAATCTAGCATAAATCTCATGAAAATGCACAAAATTAACAATATTTGATTGAATCAAGGCATGCATGAAATTCTCATCCAATTACTTACTTATTGCCTAAGAAATGCATGAAACTACCCTAAAACAAACTAAAAATGGCTTGTGAAACTAGTCAAGATGCCCTGGCATCACAACACCAAACTTAAATCTTGCTTGTCCTTAAGCAAGTGATAGAACATGAGGACGAAGAAATGAAAATACAAGAGATACAAGTCTTTGTTCAAAGAATTCAAATCCTTGGTTCATGGAGTTTCATGCATGGCAATTTAGGTTCATGTTTTTGCTGGTTTCTAGGCTCTCATATGCTCTTGCATTCTCACTCTATTGCCTTCTATGAGACTCTTATTCTTGATCCTTAACTTCTCTATTTTTGTTTTCTTTCCTTCTTTAGAGCTTATTACTTTCTGTAGCTAAGTATTTTATGTTGAGACAACTCTTTAAGATAGGCTTTCAGCCAACACTCCCAAACCAATTGGTTCAAGGTGCTGGGTGTTGAAACACCCCTAAGGACTTAATCACCCAAGTCTCTTCTCAATACATACACACCACAGGCACATGGTTTGTTATTCATTCCTTAGACCTTGGTGTCCGGCACCTTTTTGGGTTGGTAAATGTTTTGTGACAAGGTTGCTCTTGATAGTGGACTTTTAGTTGACAATCCCGGGTTAGTTAACCCAAGTTGTCAAGTGATGAAGCACTCCTAAGAACTTACTTACCCAAGCAAATCCTTGCACAAAAACACCACAGACACATGCCTTAAGGTTCAAACTATTGGTGCCTAGCTTTAGTTGCTGCTTTTTTCTTTCTTTTTCATTCTCTTTTTCTCTTTTTAGGATCTTTATTAATCCATTTAAGTCTCATAGAATGCACTTCAACCTCATAATTCAAGAGATATCTTAGCCTTGTACCTTATTGATGAACTAACTTAGCTAGCAAATACCACCACAACACTAGGATTTTATTCTGCACATAGGATTTCACTCTTGTCTTTCATAACAAATTCTCATAATCTCTTTTATTGAGCTCAAGGACACATCATACAATTCAAGCATGATGAAAATGAAGCAGACACTTAGACTAACAGCCCAAAATGACAATAAAGAAAAACGAACAGAATGTAAAGGTTCATGAAAACAGGATACAATCATATTTCCAATTAAAGCATTACAAACCAAAAATAGCTAAGTAACAATACAACCTCTTGGTGTCTTCTTGTTTCTTCCTTGTCATCATCATCCATATGTCTTTTGTATCCTTCTTTGTCTCCTTGGATGATGGTGCATAATTCTTCCAAGAGATTGATTGAATTCCTGCAAAGTTATTGGAAGTTGCTTGTTCCTCAAGCACTGACAAACCACTATTTTATGGTTTATCTTGTGCTAATTTGAGTGGTTTTTATCAACTCTTTGATCACTTATTCATATAATTTGCATGGTTTTACAATTCCTTCCTTATTCTGTGATATAATTGAAAACATGTTTCCTAGGCCTTTAAACTGTTAATTTTAATTATCTTTTATTACCATTCGATGCCGTGATCTATGTGTTGAGTGTTTTCAGGCTTTATAGGGCAGGAATGGCTTAGAGGATGGAAAGGAAACATGCAAAAGTGGAAGGAATGTGAAAAATGAAGTATTTGAGAAACGGGCAATGACGCGCACGCATGGGAGACGCGTACGTGTGCCTCGCGCAGAAGACGAGCGACGGGTACGCGTGACCGACGCGTACGCGTAACAAAGAAATTTGCCAAATGACATGCACGCGTGACTGACGCGTACGCGTGACATGCGCCACGTGCAGAAAGTTACAGAAAGCACTGGGGGCGATTTCTGGGCTCCTTCTTAGCCCAATTCCAAGCCCGAGAACACAGAATAGAGGCTACAAAATGGGAGAATCATTGGAGAACGGAATCCATTCATCAATTCACAACAATTTAGGTTTTAGATGTAGTTTTCTAGAGAGAGAGGCTCTCTCCTCTCTCTAGGTTTTAGGATTTCTCTTAGTTTAGGTTTATTTCTTCTCAATTCCAGGTTCAATGTTCCTTTAATTCAGTTTCTCTTCTACTTTTAATTATCCTATCATTCTAGTTTATTTATTTTCCCAATTTGGTTTATGAACTCCATGTTAGATTTGAATTCTTTATTTAATGCAATTTGAGGTATTTCATATTTATGATTTTAATTTAGCTTTTTACATTCTTAGCTTGAATTGAGTAATTGGAGACGCTTGAGTTATCAAACTCCTTTGTTGATTGATAATTAAAAGTCGTTAATTGACTTGAATCCCACTAACTCTAGTCTTTCCTTAGGCGTTGACTAGGACTTAAGGATTCATATTGATTTATCCATTTGACTTACCTTCATAGTTAGAGGTTAACCATGTGGGAGCAATGAACAATTCTCATCACGATTGATAAGGATAACTAGGATAGGACGTCCAATTCTCATATCTTGCCAAGAATTCATTTAGTTATTAGTTTATTTTCTCATCATTTACATTCCTTATTCAACCTCTCAAAAACCCAAGGATATAACTGATGACATGTCATCATGTCATATTTTTCTATGCTTTTTCATACAAGAAATTGATAATTAGTGCTCAAATATTGCATTCTTTTGTGTTTAAATGGTATATTTCCTTGATCTTTTGATTTGATAAACTTTGTAGGAAATAAGAAGAAAAAGAAGCAAAAAAGCACAAAATAAGCTAAAAAGGAGAAAAAAGAGTTTTGGGGAACACTTTGAAGTTAGAGCACACTTTAAGGCCTTAGGCCACACTTTTAAAAGCGTGCCCATGACCAAGTAGCGCTCAAACAAGGCATCAGCGCCCAATTTGAAGAAAGTGCTAAGTTAAAATAGTTAACTTTTTCGGGTTTTTTTCTAGCCTTGTGACAGCATGACCATGCCTCCTTCAAAGGGCCATAACTTGAGCTACAGATGTCCAATTGATGTGCTTTTAGTTGCATTGGAAAGATGACGTTCAGAGCTTTCTAATGATATATAGCAATCTATATTTGGCATGAAATTGAAGCACAAGTGATAGGCACCTTTAAAGCCCAAAAACCAACCAAATATGAACTCACCATGGTTCGAAGAGGGGGTCACCAATAAAAGCAAGGCAAAGCACTCAAATTGGGGCACCCAAGGCTCGAAATGGGGAACAAGAGGAATGAAAGAAAGGGCGCTATGTGAACTTAGTTCACTGAGCGCTATGCTTCACAAATTGTTGGCTCCAAAATGAACTCACCGTGGTTCGAAGAGGGAACCTCACTCCAAGTATAGCGCTACGTTAAATGCTGCAACTGAGCGCTATGTGGATGCACTCAACTACAAGGCCAGCGCTCAAATCTAAGAAGCGCTACGTTAAATGCTTTCACTTTTTCGATGCCAACAAATGAAGAAAAGAGAAGTGCACACAAGGCATATGTAGTGCTAAGTTCACTAACTTAACTGAGCGCTATGAGTGAGGCTTGGCACGAGCCTGGGACAAGGGAGTGAGCGCTTAGTTCACTAACTTAACTGAGTGCTCCACTGGAGCATGGCTCCAACCCAATTCAAACCAAAAAGCAACCTTGACCCATGCCTCCAACCAACTTGAACCAAAGCCAACCAGACCCATGCCACTTAAACCAAGCCATCCGGATCCACTCTTCTTCAAATCCAAAGCAAGCAAAGCCCATTACCATCACTCAAAGGCACAAGAGATAGTTAGAATAGGAATTTCATTTAATTGTAATTTGTTTTTAATTTCAATTTCATTTTAATTTTGTAAAGCCTATATAAAGGCATCAATTTTATTTCATTAAAAAAGGCTGGCTCTGCTAGAGAGCATTAGAAGTAGGGTAGAAGGCTCTGGTAGAGAGCTTAGCTTTCTTTTCCTTTTTTGCAATTTTACATTTCTGTTACAATTGAAATCAATTCAGCTTTATGCAATCTCCTTTCCTGCAATTCTGTTCTTCTTCACTTTCAAAATTTCGTTTCCATTGAGCTTGATTTACTTTTCTGCACATTTACATTTTATGCAATTGTTCTGATTGATTGATCTATTGCCTCCTTACTTTCCAACACCTAGCCCCCTTTACATTTGATGCAATTTACCTTTCTTGCCATTTAAGATTCTGTCCAATCTACATTTTGCTGATTTACCTTTATTGCAATTTACATTCCTTGTTCTTTAAGCTTCTACCACTTTAAGCTTTTGTTCAAATCTACATTCTGCTCTTCACATTCTCTGCAATTTACTTTCCTTGTCTTTTAAGCTTCACTGCTCATTTACTTTCTGCACTTTCTATTTTCTGCAATTTACATTCTGTTGGTCACTTTTCACCCAATTCTTCAATGTTAGCTTGACTAGACTAAATACTCACTAAAATTGCTTGATCCATCAATCCCTGTGGGATCGACCTCACTCTAAGTGAGTTTTACTACTTGATGCGACCCGGTACACTTGCCGGTGAGTTTTGGTGTTTGAATTCTTAATTTACACACATCAAGTTTTTGGCGTCGTTGCTGGGGATTGATTTAGATCAACAATGATTAAGTGGGTGAGAAGTCTAGATTAAGCATTTTCTTTGTTTTGTTCTCTGTTTTAAGTTAAAACCAAGGTGTTTATGTTTTTGCCTCACTAAGTAATTCTCATCTCTGATATGAGTAATTTCAGTTTTCACTGGTTGTGTGTTTTACAAAACTCAAATGGAGTTTAACTCATCTTATGATCAAGCAAATTTTATGGGATATTACCCACCATCACCAATCTCTAATGGTGGCTGGGAATATCACCAAGAAAATACAAATTTTGAGCACTCCAATCCATGGAGATTTGCTTCAGAGACACAAGATGAGCAATAAAATCATATGGGATACCAACCACCACCACAAAATGATTCATATCATTATCCTCATGGTGGTTGGGAGTATCACCAAGAATTGAAAGAGTATGAACATCTCCCAGAGCCACAAAGTGACTCATATTGTTATGATGCTAACACTAACTATGGCTGGGAAGGGAATTCTGGTGCTCCATATGACACTCAACAAGAGACATCATCTCTTGATTATGCCTCAATACACAGTTTCCTCCAAGATCCATACAACTCATCTCACCAACTACAAAATTCATTCCACAACTCACAAAATTCACTCTATAACCTTCAAAGCAACTTCACTACAACACGTTCATGTGCACAAAATTACTCTCAACCTTCAGAGGATCTCCTTCAAAAGTCCAGAGAATTCTTTGAAAGACAAGAACAATCTTGGAAAAGGCAAGAAACCCTCTACAATAAGATGAATGAAAATTTGGAGCAAGCAAGAAGAAACAAAAAATTTCTAAGCAAGGAAGGTGAAGATCAATTGGTGGATAAAAAGGAGGAAGTGGAAGAACAAGAAGTGAGGAAGTCAGTCAAGAAAATTCACACTCAAGTGAGGCAGAGAAGTACATGAAGGAAGAGCTCATTGAGCCACCAATTCAAAAGGCTCTGGATGAAGATAAAATTCCAATAAACACATAGCAACCAAGTCTTGAATTCAAAGGAGTGAAAACAACTAACAAGAGAACCAATCATACCCCTGATCCAGCAAGCAAGCTCAATCAAGCCATGTACAAAAGGAAGCTTGCTGAGAGGAGACCAAGAAAGGGACAATAGCTGAAACTTCTGCCCCCTTGAGGTCATTCCTCTTAACAAACTGGAAGAAGAGGAAGAAAGTGAAGAATATGTCAACCGTACGTAACATTTCTTTCATTTGCTTGGTTTATTTTCTCTCTTTGCTTTGTTTAAATTTCAATAAATTGGCATATGGTTACATTCTAAGTTAGGTGTTGCCCTGCAACAATTTGTTTTCAATCTGATGCACGGAAAACTTGTCTCTCAACAAATTTCCCTTCGGCAAGTGTACCGAATTGTCGTCAAGTAAAACTCACAATAGAGTGAGGTCGAATCCCACAGAGATTAACGGATTAAGCAATCAATGGTTAATTGATTATCCTAGTTAGACGATTCAGATTTGGATGATGAGCAACAAGGAAATGTAAATTGACAGAAAAGTAAAGAAAGCAATAAAGTGCAGAAAAGTAAAATGGCAAGAAAAGTAAATGTAAGAACTAAAAATAAAATGAACATTGGGATCAAGAGATATTGCAATCCTCTGGATCAAGTTCATTTTCATCTCTTCCTCAATCAATGCACTCATTGATCTCCTTGGCAATCTTAATTGATTGAATTACAATTTCTTGCAATTCAATCTCTCAAATCTTGATCAATAGCCAATTCCTTGGTCAATTGCTCATGAGAAGAGATGAAGTGTGGTCACTGATTATACCACATGCATTTCCCAAACCAAGTATTGAGAGGATTATAGTCACATATCCATCCAAATCCAATTTGGTCCAGCATGAGAAAGCATTTCTAGCTTGATCTCTTCATTCCTCTTTCAAGGTTCAAAAGAGATCCAAGTCTGAATAGCTCCTTTTCCAAGATAACTATCCAATTGGATGAAGATCGAAAGCTTTCAAGTAAAAGCAAGAGAAAAGAAAGAAGAAGAAGAATAAGAACTACACTTAATCCATTGAATCACAATAGAGCTCTCTAACCCAATGTAAAGAGTTAGTTGATCATTGCTCTACAAAAATAGAAAAGAAAGAAAGTGCAGAAAAGTAAAGATGAAGATTGAAACTGAAAATAAAACTTCAAAATTCATAAATGAGAAGTACAAAGAAAGAAAAGGAAAAGTGTGTGAGGGAAGGGAGTCCGAAGACCCCTCTTCCATCCCTCAATTCCCCAATTTCCAGACTTCCCCAGTATCCAGCTTCAGATGAATTCAATGTAAAAACTAAGGCCTTTATATAGGCTCTCCTAAATTACAAAATGAAATTAAAAGCAGATTACAATTAAATGAAAATTCCTATTCTAGATGCTTCTTGTGGCCTTGATTGGTTGACAATTGTGGGCTTGCTTGCTTGAGCTTTGAAGTGGGCTTGAGAGAGAAGTGAGTTAAATTGAAGTCCAGGTGCTAAAGTTAGTGCTAAAGTTAGCCACACTAACGCTGCAAGTGTGGCGTTAGTGCTAAAGTTATTGTGGCTAACGTTGCACTTGCTGCCCAGTTGGTATTTTTGGGGCTTAAAAAATGCCTCTCGTTTGTGCTCAAATTTCATGCCCACTATAGAGTATTATATATCGTTGGAAAGCTCTGAATGTCAGCTTTCTAACGCAACTAGAATCACCTCAATTGGATCTCTGTAACTCAAGTTATGCTCCTTTGAAGTGGACATGGTCGCTGGCATATATGCCAACATTACTAGAAATGTTGATTGCCAATAACGCTACCGATTTCCCATTTCTGAAGCTCAAACTTAGTGTCCACCCCATACTATCGTTGGAAAGCCCTGGATATCTACTTTCCAATGCCTTTGGAAGCGCATCATTTGGAGCTCTACAACTCGAGTTATACTACTTGGAAGGTGAAGAGGTCAGTTGGCCTTAATACAGGTTGATACCATGTTCATCATTGCACTTTCGGGGCAGGTTTTCTCTCTCAAATTTAGTGTCAACCATGTAGTGCCATATATGCTTGGAAATCTCTGGAATCCTACTTTCCAATGCCACTGAAATCACCTCATTTGGATTTTTGTGGCTCAAGTTATTCTTGTTTGAAGAAGGCATGGTCAGGCTGCCAGGTGGGACTTTTGCCCACGTTAACTACCACGATAACTAAGTTAACGTGGGAGTTAACATGGCTTATTGGGGGCTTGTGAGTTCACTCCAACGTTAGTGAGAATGTTTGGTGTCACTAACATTGTCGATCACCACCTTTCTCCACGTTAGCTTTCACGTTAACTAAGTTAACGTGGGAGTTAACGTGGCTTTGTTGTAACTTGGGCCAACGTTAGTGACAATGTTGAATGTCACTAACGTTGGCTTTCCCCCTTTCTTCTTAACGTTAGAGGCCACGTTAACTAAGTTAACGTGGCAACTAACGTGCCCACTTATGATCTTGGTCCAACGTTAGTTATAATGTTAAGTGTCACTAACGTTGGCTCCATTTCCTTTCTTCAAAGTTAATGCCACTAACTTTTCTCACTAACGTTGTTGCTTTCCTTCCTTCCACGTTAGTGCCCACGTTAGTGTAACTAATGTAGCTACTAACGTGGCTCTTCTCTTCTTCTTTTGGCCTGAAATCAATCAAACAAAGTGCATCAAAGTCTTGCTCTTAATCATGGGATCATGCATCATCCAATTTATCATATAATTCATGCAAAATTCTCATGAAATCATGTTAAGTGCACAATGTATGATTGAATCAAGATGTAAGTGAATATCTATCCAAAACTAGCTTATTTTCTAAGAAAATGCATGAAACTACCTTAAAAACAGTAAAGAAAAGGTCAGTAAAACTGGCCAAAATGCCCTGGCATCACAACACCAAACTTAAAGCTTGCTTGTCCCTAAGCAAGTACTGGAACAAGAGAATGATGAATGGAATGCCAAGAGAAATGAGTCATTCTTGTGGAAGTCATGTCCCTAGTTTTATGGTGGTTTCATGCATAGCAACTTAGGTTCATTCCTGGCTTTCAGACCTTTATCATGTCATAAAACACTCACTTTGATTGCATCCCATGAGACTTTTATTCATTGATCCTTTTGTTGTCATTTTAGGGCTTATTTTTGTTCTTAAGCTAAGTGCTCTGTAAGGGGGCAACTTTTTAAAATAAGCTTTCAGCCAACACTCCCGAACCAGTTGGTTCAAGGTGCTAGGTGTTGAAGCACCCCTAAGGACTTACTTGCTCAAGTCTCTCCCCCATACATACACACCACAGGCACATAGTTTATTTATTTTTTTTCTTGAGACCTTGGTGTCCAGCACCTCTTTGGGTTATTAAATGCTCTATATTGAGGGTTACTCTTGATAGTGGACTTTCAGCTGATAATCCCGAGTTAGTTAACCCAAGTTACCAAGTGATAAGGCACCCCTAAGAGCTTATTCATCCAAGTAGATCCCTCACACAGGAGCACCACAGACACATGCCTCAAGATTAAAACCATTGGTGCCTAGCCTTATTGCTTACTCTTTTTCTTTTATTTTTCAACCTTTATTGTTCTTTCCCTTTTTCTTATTAGGATCTTCTTATTTAGCTAGTTTCATGGGGTGTTTCTCAAGCACAGTATTCATGATAGATAGTTGTCCTCCCACCTTCTGGTTGAACCAACTTAGCTAACTTATGACCACACCATAAACTCATGAACTTACTCTATAGTATGAACTCTACTCTGGTCTTTAAAAACACTCATTCTCTTTTCATTTGATTCAAGGGACAAGCATACTAGTAAGCAAAGTAAGGATGCAGTAATGACATTCAGACTAGAAAACACAGCCTTAATCAATAAAAAGTTTAAAAATACAGCATTGACATGCTTATTCACAAGGAGAAAGCACACATACATACAAAGAGCATAGAAGACAATCGTGCAAATTAAAGTGCTGGAAATAAGTAAGAGGAGAAAGGAACTTTACCACCTTGTAGTTTATCTTCATCATTGTTGTCCTTTTCCTCCTATTCTTCCCCTTCCCACACCAAACTTAGAATGATTGCTTATCCTCAAGCAACAAGCGAAACAGTGGTGATGGGGTTTATGATGGATCATGAATGTCTTAAAATAAAGTGTGAGTATGCATGTGTTTTAGCAAGCAAAATTATGGATCACAACAAAAGCACAAGAAGTAGAACAGAGACAATGTGATTGCATTAATAAGTGGTGTTGGCATGGTACTTTGCTTGAAAGTTAAGTGGCAACACCAAACTTAGTGTGCCACTGTCAATTTAGACTGTTGCAAGTACCCAGTGAAGATTGGAAATAAGATTGTTGCATGGCAACACCAAACTTAGAGTGCAATTATATGCCAAATTATTGAAAGTAAACTAAGCAAAGCAAGAAAATGTTACCTACGGTTGGGTTGCCTCCCAACAAGCGCTCTTTTAATGTTATTAGCTTGACAAGTTGTTCACGACTTTCTTCCTCTTCTTCCAGTTTGTTAAGAGGAATGTCCTCAAGAGGAAAGAGGAGCCAGTTAATGCCCCTTGTTTTGAGTGCCTCTCCCTAGCAAGCCTTCTTCTGTTGTTAGCTTGAGTAAACTTGCTTGTTGGGGTAGGGGTGGGATGGCTTTTGGTTGACCTTTTCTTCTTCATGAATATTGTCCTTCTTTTCTTGGTCACCATCCTTTTGTTAGTGTTCATGTTGATTGCCTTTACCACCTTGATTTCAGGACTTTGGTATTGTATGATGGTCAGAGCATCCTCTTCATCAAGAACTTCTTGAATTGGTGGTTCAATGAACTCACCCTCTATGCAACTCTCTGTTTCATTGGAGTGTGGGCTCCCTTGATTGACTTCCTCCCTTTTTCTTGACCTTTGAATGAACTCCTCTGTTTCTGGAGAGAGTGAAGTGGTCTCTCTTTGTGCTCTCAGCTCTTCAATGAATTGTTCTTCAGAATAGAGTTGTGCATTCTGTCTCAATTTTTCTTCATGGTCCCTTCTTGCTATTTTCTTCTCTTCATTTGTCTTTATTATTTCTTCAAGGAGGAGGTCTATCCTAACGAGTCTCTCTTCTTCTCTACTTCTTTTGAGCTCTTCCATGAAGAGTTCCATCCTAGCAAGTCTATCTAAAGGTGGTTGGGTAGGTTGTAATGGTTGGGCGGGGTTAGTTTGTGAATGGAATTGGTTGTTTTGTGGTTGTGTGTTCTGAAAGTGGTATGACTCTTGTGGGTAGTGGATTGAGTTTTGTGGATGGTGAAATGAATTGTATGGATTTTGGATAGACTTTTGTGTTGAGGCATACTCAAATGATGAAGGATTTAGGCATGTGAAACTTGGAGGTGAGGTTGTATAATTGAAAGGTGATGGCTCTTGATGAATGGGGTATGAATGAGTGAAATCTCTTTGACTTTGATCTTCCCAGCCACAACTTGAGTAGTGATCAAAGTCATCAAAATATGGACCATTTTGTGACCCTGGGAAGCACCCCATTTCATGTTCTTGATACTTCCACCCACCATGAGCATAGTAAAGTGAATCATTATGTGGTGGTGGAGAGTTTCCCATGAAATTTGATTGACTAGAATATGATGGATGCTTCTTTCTTTCCTGCAGAAAGCTCTGTCTCAAACAATAATCACCAAAAAAATTGGAATCTCCATTGTCACAGATGAGGAAATTTCCAGTGAGGCAATATCTTAGTCACATATCCATCCAAACCCAATTTGGTCCAGCATGAGAAAGCATTTCTAGCTTGATCTCTTCATTCCTCTTTCAAGGTTCAAAAGATATCCAAGTCTGAATAGCTCCTTTTCCAAGATAACTATCCAATTGGATGAAGATCGAAAGCTTTCAAGTAAAATCAAGAGAAAAGAAAGAAGAAGAAGAATAAGAACTACACTCAATCCATTGAATCACAATAGAGCTCTCTAACCCAATGTAAAGAGTTAGTTGATCATTGCTCTACAAAAATAGAAAAGAAAGAAAGTGCAGAAAAGTAGAGATGAAGATTGAAACTGAAAATAAAACTTCAAAATTCATAAATGAGAAGTACAAAGAAAGAAAAGGAAAAGTGTGTGAGGGAAGGGAGTTCGAAGACCCCTCTTCCATCCCTCAATTCCCCAATTTCCAGACTTCCCCAGTATCCAGCTTCAGATGAATTCAATGTAAAAACTAAGGCCTTTATATAGGCTCTCCTAAATTACAAAATAAAATTAAAAGCAGATTACAATTAAATGAAAATTCCTATTCTAGATGCTTCTTGTTGCCTTGATTGGTTGACAATTGTGGGCTTGCTTGCTTGAGCTTTGAAGTGGGCTTGAGAGAGATGTGAGTTAAGTTGAGGTCCAGGTGCTAAAGTTAGTGCTAAAGTTAGCCACACTAACGCTGCAAGTGTGGCGTTAGTGCTAAAGTTATTGTGGCTAACGTTGTACTTGCTGCCCAGTTGGTATTTTTAGGGCTTAAAATATACCTCTTGTTTGTGCTCAAATTTCATGCCCACTATAAAGTATTATATATCGTTGGAAAGCTCTGAATGTCAGCTTTCTAACGCAACTGGAATCACCTCAATTGGACCTCTGTAGCTCAAGTTATGCTCCTTTGAAGTGGACATGGTCGCTGGCATATATGCCAACGTTACTGGAAATGTTGATTGCCAATAATGCTAGCGATTTCCCGTTTCTGAAGCTCAAACTTAGTGTCCACCCTATACTATTATATATCCTTGGAATGCTTTGGATGTCTACTTTCCAATGCCTTTGGAAGTGCATCATTTGGAGCTCTACAACTCGAGTTATACTTCTTGGAAGGTGAAGAGGTCAGTTGGCCTTAATACAGGTTGATACCATGTTCATCATTGCACTTTCGGGGTAGGTTTTCTCTCTCAAATTTAGTGTCAACCATGTAGTGCCATATATTCTTGGAAAGCTCTGGAATCCTACTTTCCAATGCCACTAGAATCACCTCATTTGAAGTTTTGTGGCTCAAGTTATTCTTGTTTGAAGAAGGCATGGTCAGGCTGCCAGGTGGGACTTTTGCCCACGTTAACTACCACGTTAACTAAGTTAACGTGGGAGTTAACGTGGCTTATTTGGGGCTTGTGAGTTCACTCCAACGTTAGTGAGAATGTTTGGTGTCACTAACGTTGTCGATCACCACCTTTCTCCACATTAGCTTCCACGTTAACTAAGTTAACGTGGGAGTTAACGTGGCTTTGTTGTAACTTGGGCCAACGTTAGTGACAATGTTGAATGTCACTAACGTTGGCTTTCCCCCTTTCTTCTTAACATTAGAGGCCACGTTAACTAAGTTAACGTGGCAACTAACGTGCCCACTTATGAGCTTGGTCCAACGTTATTGATAATGTTAAGTGTCACTAACGTTGGCTCCATTTCCTTTCTTCAAAGTTAATGCCACTAACTTTTCTCACTAACGTTGTGGCTTTCCTTCCTTCCACGTTAGTGCCCACGTTAGTGTAACTAACGTAGCTACTAACGTGGCTCTTCTCTTCTTCTTTTGGCCTGAAATCAATTAAACAAAGTGCATCAAAGTCTTGCTCTTAATCATGGGATCATGCATCATCCAATTTATCATATAATTCATGCAAAATTCTCATGAAATCATGTAAAGTGCACAATGTATGCTTGAATCAAGATGTAAATGAATATCTACCCAAAACTAGCTTATTTCCTAAGAAAATGCATGAAACTACCTTAAAAATAGTAAAGAAAAGGTCAGTGAAACTGGCCAAAATGCCCTGGCATCACAATCTCTTTGAATGATTACATCGATTCTACATGGAAGTGTCACACTAAGATTCTAAGTTTGGTGTGCCATTTATTTTTCTATGCAATTCATTCAGCAACACCACTTGTCTGCATAATCATAAGGCCCTTTGCAGTGTTATTTTTCTTCTTAGTTGGACAATTTTAGTTTTTTCTTTGTTTTAGTCATGTACTTATTTTTAATGCTTCCGTTTATTAACTGTTTTTGTTAATACATCACCAAGAGATCCTTATTCATGACAGATTCTTGGCTTGGTGATTGTATTTAACAAATAACAGTTTCATTTGCTTAGTTTTAATTCAAATAAATTGACATATGATTGCATTCTAAATTTGGTGTTGCTATGCAATAAAATTTTCTTCCAATCTTTACTGGATACTTGCATTAACTCCAAGTGAAAGTGTCACACTAAGTTTGGTGTGCCACTCATTCTTTATGCAATGTATCATGCACACCTTCTTAATTTTGCAATCACAATGTCTCTATCCCTTGTACCTTGATTGTTATCTTTAAATTTTGCTTGCTTGCAACACATGTACTGCTAACATTTCATTGTGTAAGACATTCATGATCCATCTTAGCCCCATAGCCATTATTCTCATTGTTGCTTGAGGATGAGCAAGCATTCTGAGTTTGGCAAGGGAAAGGGGGGAATAAGAGAAAAATAACAACAATAGAGAAGATGAATTACAAGGTTGTAAAGTTCCTTTTCCTCTCATTTGTTTCCAGCACTTTAAATTGCATTATTGTCTTTATCTTCTCTGTTTACATGTGTGTATGAATAAGCATAGCCTGAATTTTGACCTGCAACATGTTGCTGTGACATTATGACTACCAACTTGAGCTTTGTGAATTCAAAAGCAATAAAGCATCATGATCTTAAACAAACAAGGAATTAAAGAAGAATTTAGCATGTGCATACAAGTATTGGAAGGCTAGTATGGTTAATTGCTGCTCAATTACATTGGATTTTATTTAATTGAAGTTTTCATCTAAGACATTTTGTGAAATCTTTTGAAATCATGAAAACCTTGAAAAAGCAAATACAGTTACAGCAAGAAAAGCAAAAGGGAAAGAATGAGAAAGCTGAAGGCTCTGAGTACCAATGACAATTCCTTTGTTAAGTACTTGTGGTGTTTATGTATCAAGCAAAAAGCTTGAAAACAAAACACTTAGAAGTCAAGGCTAGGCTCAAGTGCAAATGCACTCCCTCAAAGCTCAAGGCTCTGAGCATCAATGATTAGAGAGTTAAGAAAAGAAACAAATGAGCTTAAAGAAGTTCTCTAATTAAATGCTTGTGGTGCTTATGTATCAAGTGGTAATACTTGAAAACAAAGCATTTAGAAGTCGTAGTTTTGTTATCAACTCATAGGGCAAAGCACCTAAAAGGAGAAGCTAATAAGAGAATCAAAAGCTTGCTTCAAGGAAGAAGTATTAGGAAAAGATTTCATAAATTGAGCTAGATAGAAGCATCAATCATTTACATTTCTTTTGTGATTGTAGCATGCATAGAATACTAGCTAACCATGAACATTGAGTTGCTATTCTTCTTACCTTGGACTGTCAATCTTTATTCCATGATTCTTTTCTTACTTGGGGACAAGCAAGGTTTAAGTTTGGTGTTGTGATGACATGTCATCATGTCATATTTTTCTATGCTTTTTCATACAAGAAATTGATAATTAGTGCTCAAATATTGCATTCTTTTGTGTTTAAATGGTATATTTCTTTGATCTTTTGATTTGATAAACTTTGTAGGAAATAAGAAGAAAAAGAAGCAAAAAAGCACAAAATAAGGTAAAAAGGAGAAAAAAAGAGTTTTGGGGCACTCTTTGAAGTTAGAGAACACTTTGAGGCCTTAGGCCACGCTTTTAAAAGCGTGCCCATGACCAAGTAGCGCTCAAACAGGGCACCAGCGCCCAATTTGAAGAGAGTGCTAAGTTAAAATAGTTAACTTTTTCGGGTTTTTTTCTATCCTTGTGACAGCATGACCATGCCTCCTTCAAAGGGCCATAACTTGAGCTACAGATGTCCAATTGATGTGCTTCTAGTTGCGTTGGAAAGCTGACGTTCAGAGATTTCCAACAATATATAGCAATCTATATTTGGCATGAAATTGAAGCACAAGTGATAGGCAGTTTTAAAGCCCAAAAACTAACCAAATATGAACTCACCATGGTTCGAAGAGGGGGTCACCAAGAAAAGCAACGCAAAGCACTCAAATTGGGGCACCCAAGGCTCGAAATGGGGAACAAGAGGAATGAAAGAAAGGGCACTACGTGAACTTAGTTTACTAAGCACAATGCTTCACAAATTGTTGGCTCCAAAATGAACTCACCGTGGTTCGAAGAGGGAACCTCACTCCAAGTATAGCGCTACGTTAAATGCTCCAACTGAGCGCTATGTGGATGCACTCAACTACAAGGCCAGCGCTCAAATCTAAGGAGTGATACGTTAAATGTTTTCACTTTTTTGTGGCCAACAAATGAAGAAAAGAGAAGTGCACACAAGGCATATGTATGGCTCAGTTCACTAACTTAACTGAGCGCTATGAGTGAAGCTTGGCACGAGCCTAGGACAAGGGAGTGAACGCTCAGTTCACTAACTTAACTGAGCGCTCCACTGGAGCATGGCTCCAACCCAATTCAAACCAAAAAGCAACCTTGACCCATGCCTCCAACCAACTTGAACCAAAGCCAACCAGACCCATGCCACTTAAACCAAGCCATCCGGATCCACTCTTCTTCAAATCCAAAGCAAGCAAAGCCCATTACCATCACTCAAAGGCACCAGAGATAGTTAGAATAGGAATTTCATTTAATTGTAATTTATTTTAATTTCAATTTCATTTTAATTTTGTAAAGCCTATATAAAGGCATCAATTCCATTTCATTAAAAAAGGCTAGCTCTGCTAGAGAGCATTAGGAGTAGGGTAGAAGGCTCTGGTAGAGAGCTTAGCTTTCTTTTCCTTTTTTGCAATTTTATATTTCTGTTACAATTGAAATCAATTCAGCTTTATGCAATCTCCTTACCTGCAATTCTGTTCTTCTTCACTTTCAAAATTTTGTTTCCATTGAGCTTGATTTACTTTCCTGCACATTTACATTTTATGCAATTGTTCTGATTGATTGATCTATTGCCTCCTTTACTTTCCAGCACCCAGCCCCCTTTACATTTGATGCAATTTACCTTTCTTGCCATTTAAGATTCTGTCCAATCTACATTTTGCTGATTTACATTTATTGCAATTTACATTCCTTGTTCTTTAAACTTCTGCCAATTTAAGCTTCTGTTCAAATCTACATTCTGCTCTTCACATTCTCTGCAATTTACTTTCCTTGTCATTTAAGCTTCACTGCTTATTTACTTTCTGCACTTTCTTTTTTCTGCAATTTACATTCTATTGGTCACTTTTCACCCAATTCTTCAATGTTAGCTTGACTAGACTAATCAGTCACTAAAATTACTTGATCCATCAATCCTTGTGGGATTGACCTCACTCTAAGTGAGTTTTACTACTTAATGCGACCCGGTACACTTGCCGATGAGTTTTGGTGTGTGAATTCTTAATTTACACCCATCAATAACTTTTCCATAACCAATAATAAATCATAGTTCCCTATAATTCCTTGAGAGATGACCCGAGGTTTAAATACTTCGGTTATTTTTTTTATTGGGTTTGCTTTAGTCACAAACAAATTTTTGTACGAAAGGATTCTTTGTTAGTTTAGAAACTATACTGGCAACGAGAACTTATTTGTGAAATTCTTTACCAGCAGAAACCCGTTCGTCAAAATGGTGCCGTTGCCGGGGAATCACAAACGTGTGCCTTATTGTTGGTTATTGTAAATATTTGCTTTTTGCTTGTTTGTTAGTCTTTGCTAGTTTTAGGACTTAGCTACTTATTTTTATTAGTTTTTATTTTTATTTGCTACTATGAGTTCTCACCCCTTTGGCTATGAGTTTGGTTACAATCATATTGCATGAAGAGGAAATTACAATGAAAGCTTGGATCAAGAATGGAACAATCAAAGATGGGAGGAGCCACAAGGATTTGATCAACCCTTTTGGCAACAACCACCTCCAAGGTATTATCAACAACCATTCTATAATGCTTACCAAGACAATAGTTATGGTGGACCTCCTCGTGACAATCAACACCCACCACAATATACTTATGAACCCCCTCCTCAACATAACTTTGAACCACCATACTCACAAGCCACCTACAACCATTCACCTCCATATGACCCTAACCCTTATCCACCATTCCAGCCATCATATGAACCATACATAGACCCACCCCCATTCCAACACAATTACTCCCAAGAACCACCACCCCAATATTCACCATCTCCATACCCTTACCAAGAAGAACCACCTTCCTATTATGAACCATTTTTCCAAAATAATGAATCCTCCTATCCACCTCAACCTCTACTGGATAGCAACATCCTTAATGTCATCCGCCAAAGGCAATTAGAGCTTCAAACCACACTTGCCTCTACTTTCACTGGTCTCACCTCTACTCTCCAAGCCCTTATATCCTGTATGGATGCATCAATCCGAGAGCGACATGTTCCCAATAATGCTATTGACACGAAACAAGAAAGAAAGGATCGGCTTAAAGATGAAGGAGTAGCTGAAGAACTGGTGAGGGAGGACATCCAGAAGGAGTCCAATTTTGTATTAGAGCAATTGGAGGAAGCCGTATTTATCGAAGAAGAAGAAGTGGTTGAAGACCTAGTAGATGCTGAACCTCCATGGGAATCGAGAGCTATAAAGGATTTCGCCAAAATGTTTGAAATTGATGTTGAGGAGGCTAGTGCACAACCTCCAAGGCATGTACCTTACGAAGAATTGGACGGGATAGATCCAGTAGCAGATTCCCTTGGTGATGATGATCACAAATCAAGATCTCCTAGTGATGAACTTGCATCCGCAATTGAACCCCTTGAGCTTGAAGGAACCTCCCCCAAGTGAATATGAAGATGATGTGGAGGTAGACTTTTCTCAACCCCCAACTTATGACTTGAGTAATGGGGAAGAAGTAGAAGATTTTAATCAAGACGCGGTTGCAGTTGAAGACGTTTGCAAGGAGGTGGAAGAATTCACAAAAGAATACATGGGAATGGAGCTTGCAAGACCATTGGAAACACCTCTCCCAAGGCCATTACCACCCAATACAACATTCAAGTGGGTAAAATCCTTAGCCTTCACTTTTACTTTCCCACTTGAATATGGTTTGCTTGAAACAGATGGTCAGCTTAGAGCTCTTTGTGGCTTTAAGAGTAAGAGGGAGATGGTCAGTGATAGGAGTTGGCATGCGAGGTTCAATATGGTTCCACGCTCCAAATTGAAGTACAAAGATTGGTATAGAACTCGATTGAATGGGTCTCGGAAGATGTTTCGGTATCTCAGTGAGAATTCAGCTTGCGTACTACCCGGTTGGAACAATGTAGATCAAAGCGAAGACAGGTGCAAAAGCAAGGTTTGGGACCCCGGAGTTCATCCTGACAATCAACACTCCTGGAGCTTTGTCACTTGCTGTAATGTGCTCGAAGGCTTTATGTGCCTAGTTTGGGACCCCGGAGGTTATTGGAATCGCAAACATTGGTGGGGATTCCTGGATGAGTTCAAGCATAAGCCACCATGACAGGGAGCTCACCAAATGTCCAACTTAAGGACTTTAACTAAAAGTGATAGGTGGGAGACAACCCACCATGGTATGATCGTTCTTTCTTTTTCAGTCTTAGTTTTATTTTATTTTGCGTTCTTCTTAGTTTTATTTTATTCTATTTTTATTAGTGTTCATTCATAATTTCTGCATCAGCATTTTGAATTATGCATACTGCATAATAAAAAAAAACAAACCACGGTGTGCGCGTAGGTGGTGCACGAATTGTAAATCACACTTTTCACAACTCGTACCACTAACCAGCAAGTGCACTGGGTCGTCTAAGTAATACCTTACGTGAGTAAGGATTGATCCCACGGAGATTGTCGGCTTGAAGCAAGCTATGGTTATTTTGTAATTCTTAGTCAGGAAATTAATAATAAAAATGGTTGGGTTTATGAAAAGTAATTAACAGAAAATAAATAATACTTGTTATGTAGTAATGGAGAACAGATTGAGGTTTTGGAGATGCTCTGTCTTCTGAATCTCTGCTTTCCTACTGTCTTCTTCTTCATGCACGCAGGACTCCTTCCATGGCAAGCTATATGTTGGTGGATCACCGTTGTCAATGGCTACCATCCATCCTCTCAGTGAAAATGGTCCAAATGCGTTGTCACCGTACGACTAATCATCTATCGGTTCTCACTCATGTTGGAATAGAATCCATTGATTCTTTTGTGTCTGTCATTACGCCTAACACTCGCAAGTTTGAAGCTCGTCATAGTCATCCCTACCCAGATCCTACTCGGAATGCCACAGACAAGGTTTAGACTTTCTGGATCTCAGGAATGGCCGCCAATAATTCTAGCCTATACCACGAATACTCTGATCATGAACCAGAAGGCTAAGAGATACACACTCAAGCTAATACAGATAGAACGGAGGTGGTTGTCAGGCACGCGTTCATAGGTGATGTAACGACCCAATTTCTGGTACGTCATGATCATACTAGAAACTGAGTGCTACCAACTTGTCTACCTATTTATTATCTATTATTTATTATATGAGCCTAATTCTTTGTTAAAAGCGTAGTTATTTTACGAGGTACTTTTTTTTTTGAAAACATTTGGATTAATAGAAGAAATCATTCATAAGCAATTCACAACCGATAACAGATAAAACAGTTATAAACAACCATACATAAATATATCACAAGCAGTTGATATCATTCGGTTATCCAGCCTTTATTAGAGTAAAGATCTTTAGTTAAGACACCTCTAGATATAACTAGATAATAACTCTATACATATATATACATACAACATCCCAGGTCCTGACTTGTTCAACAAGTCCCTAAGCTGGCACCCAGGCTAGCCTAGACTCTATACTCACCTAGTCCCTCTAAACTACTAAAACGAGGGAAAGTACGTTCTAGGTCTTTAAAACTCAAGTCAGGTGGAACGTCATCAAAAGGTGGAAGGTCGTCTACTACTCCTCTGCACGATCATATGTTGTCAAAGAGCGTCTCTCAAGTACTTCATCGAGTGGCCACATAACGGCAACATCGTACGGAGGACTTAGGCTAAAGTTTGTAGATAAGCAGGGTGCAGACGTTGGCTGGCCTCACAATATATACATATAAACAGGTAACGGAGTTCACTCTAGACTCAGAAGACTACCTAGAGCGGAATTCTCTTTGCAGAACAGTCATTAGTAAACTACGGAAGGGTGCTCATGCTTCCATCTGAAGGGGGAAAGGAGAGAGAAGGGGTAAGAACTGGGGAGTTCTTAGTAGGGCCGGGGTTATTAGTTAAGTTCATTAATTCCGTGTTGTTTAGCAGATAAATAGAAGAATACCGAGAAGTAGTGAACAGAAGATACAGATAAATAAAGAAAATAGAGAAAACAGAAAGCAAAACACAAACAAAAGAATACAAGAAAATAAAACACAGACACAGTGAATAGAATACAAACAAAGAAAGCATACATTCATTCAACAATCATAACAGAGGAAATGCACAACTAAGTATGATGCATGTCTGTCCTATGCAGGCCATGAGCTCACGTGTCGGTTTACACCCTGCAACCCGACATTACCCAGGAACTAGTCCTAGATATGGCATTATATCTGTAGGTGAACTTCGGCCTATAGAAACAGTACTCCTGTAAGTGAACTTCGGCTTACAGGAATAGTCTAAACACAACAGAACAACTTTCTGTAGGTGAACTTCGGCCTATAAAAATGGCACCTCTGTAAGTGAACTTTGGCTTACAGAAATGACGCCCTTGTAAGTGAACTTCGGCTTACAGGAATAAGATAAACACAACACAACAACTTTTTATAGGTGAACTTCGGCCTATAAAAATGGCACCTCTGTAAGTGAACTTCGGCTTACAGAAATGACAACTCTCTGTAGGTGAACTTCGGCCTACAGGAGCAATACCCTGAGATACACAATTGATATTCACTGCAGGTGAACTTCGGCCTACAGGAATATATTTAATATTTTATTATTTTTTATTATTTTATCATTAAATTTTCGAAAATTAACTTACTTTTACTTTTAACCTTTAAAATTCACTTTTTACCACCCGTAACTTTTAATATTTCTATTTTTACCACCCTAACTTTCAGAAATTACCAAACAACCTCTTAAACACCAAAAATTTTACCTCCTTGCCCTTTTTAAGATCTAAGGCCTGTTCTTCATTGTTCTTCATCACACTCAAAGTGTTCTTCATGTTCTTCATAAATTCTTCAGATTCTTTCTCTGTTTTTACCCGTTTTTCAGTCTTTTCGGCAACCGATTTTTACTAAAATTCATAATAAATTAGCAGCCACTAAAACCCCATCTTTTCTACATGATTTTAACACAAATTGAACCTCAATTTAAGCTTAGGATTTCGTTTTTCCATCTGCCCAAGAACATGAACTTTAAAGCTTGAATTTCATCAAATTTTATCAAAATTTCACCAAATTTTCACCAAGAATCAATCATATATGCAACCAATTTTTAGCACAGCCAAATAATACAACATTCACACAACTCAAACACAAATAATCAAGATTAATTTCGTGACACCCTACCTGGTTTTTAAATTTCTTATCTCTAATGGAACTACTGAACTCATCAGATCCTCACGAAGGCCCCCTTCAAACTTCAAACACTTCCATTCTTCAAAGTCAGTAGGATTCCTTTGGCATATCTTGGAGAAACAGCACAAGTCATCAAACTTATGGGCATATTCTGCAACAGTTGTGTTACCCTGTTTCAGCTGCATAAGTTCCATCTCCTTAGCGTCACGAGCTGCCCTCAGAAAATACTTCTTATAAAATTCATCCTTAAAAGTATCCCAAGGAATATCACCTTCATCTTGTTGCAACAGTCGCTGTATCCCCTGCCACCAATGCTCAACTTCTCCTTCCAGCATATAAGTAGCGAACTCCACGTGTTGACCTTCTGGAACATGCTGCGCTCGCAGTGATCATTAGATAGCTCGAAACCAGTTGTCAGCATCAGTCGCAAAGAGTGTACCTTTAAACTTAGGCGGTTTAACCTTCAGAAAAGTCGCAAGGGTCATAGGTCTTTCAAGATGCCCCAAGTTATTCTCATCATTCCCACTATCTTCTCCATGTTCATTCTCATTCCCGTTTCTCACCCCAAGACGTTCAACAGCCCTAGCCGCTGCTACTGCAGCCTCACGCACTGCCTCAACTACAGCGTTCATGGTAGTCATAAACGTTTCCTGTTCCCTCTCGTGGTTAACATTAGGAATTCCTTCCCGTACGCCTCGTCTTCGTGAACCCATTGTAGTCCTGTTCACACCAAACAATCATTATTAAGGTGATCAGTCTTAACACTTCAAGTCAAGTGTGAACATTCCCAAAATGAAAACACAGAGACAATCATGCAACACAAATCACATAGATATCCTATAAGCATGAGACACACAACAGAGTATGCAATGAAGCATAGTCAGTCCACTCCCCAGGCTCTATTGGGAACGAACTGCTCTGATACCAA
>NC_029793.2:39292794-39297743 GCF_000816755.2 Arachis ipaensis | reverse complement strand
GCGTACTCGAAAATCGGGGTTGTTACATTCTACCCTCCTAAAAGAAAATTTTGCCCTCAAAATTTAACATGCGCATAAGAAGTTATAGTATTATCTAGCACAAACAAAACCATAGTGTGGTACTCACCTCGAGTGGAAGAATTATATGCATTTGTGTTGCCAGCAGTTACGGTAAAAACCCTTCCTTGTTATTTTGGCCTTGCTGGATCTCGAACAAACCTCCTTGGGCAAATCCTAGCTATGTGTCCAGGTTCTCCGTAAGCATAACAATGGTTTGTTCCATACTGACATGGTATGTTACCATGATCTTTCCCACACCTTGAGCATACTGAAATATCCTGAATTTCCTGAGGTTGACCTCCTTCTTCCTCTCCCAGATTATTGTTGTCATATTTGCCATTGTTACAAGCGAGAAAGTTACCATTTCGTTGATTCCTATTTTGGCGATGGAACTGACCACTGAACTTAAAGTTATGACCTTGAGGGGCTAGATCTTGAATAAAGTCTCTTCCTGAGGTTTCCTTACAATCTGCTCGAGCTATCGCCACCTTTTTCGAACATTCTTCCACTAGTTTACTTTTATTCACCAGTTCAGCAAAATTTCTTATCTCTAATGGAACTACTGAACTCATCAGATCCTCACGAAGGCCCCCTTCAAACTTCAAACACTTCCATTCTTCAAAGTCAGCAGGATTCCCTTGGCAGATCTTGGAGAAACAGCACAAGTCATCAAACTTATGGGCATATTCTGCAACAGTTGTGTTACCCTGTTTCAGCTGCATAAGTTCCATCTCCTTAGCGTCACGAGCTGCCCTCGGAAAATACTTCTTATAAAATTCATCCTTAAAAGTATTCCAAGGAATATCGCCTTCACCTTGTTGCGACAGTCGCTGTATCCCCTGCCACCAATGCTCAGCTTCTCCTTCTAGCATATAAGTAGCAAACTCCACGTGTTGGCCTTCCGGAACATGCTGCGCTCGCAGTGATCGTTCAATAGCTCGAAACCAGTTGTCAGCATCAGTCGCAATGAGTGTACCTTTAAACTTAGGCGGTTTAACCTTCAGAAAAGTCGCAAGGGTCATAGGTCTTTCAAGATGCCCCAAGTTATTCTCATCATTCCCACTATCTTCTCCATGTTCATTCTCATTCCTGTTTCTCACCCAAGACGTTCAACAGCCCTAACCGCTGCTACTGCAGCCTCACGCACTACCTCAGCTACAGCGTTTATGGTAGTCATAAACGTTTCCTGTTCTCTCTCTCGGTTCTCACTAGGGGTTCCTTCCCGCGCACTACATCTCCGTGGTCTCATTGTAGTCCTATTCACACCAAACAATCGTTATTAAGGTGATCAGTCTTAACACTTCAAGTCAAGTGTGAACATTCCCAGAATGAAAACACAGAGACAATCATGCAACACATATCACATAGATATCCTATAAGCATGAGACACACAACAGAGTATGCAATGAAGCATAGTCAGTCCACTCCCCAGGCTCTACTGGGAACGAACTGCTCTGATACCAAATTGTATCAACCCAATTTCTGGTACGTCATGATCATACTAGAAACTGAGCGCTACCAACTTGTCTACCTATTTATTATCTATATACATATATATACATACAACATCCCAGGTCCTGACTTGTTCAAGAAGTCCCTAAGCTGGCACCCAGGCTAGCCTAGACTCTATACTCACCTAGTCCCTCTAAACTACTAAAGCGAGGGAAAGTACGTTCTAGGTCTTCAAAACTCAAGTCAGGTGGAACGTCATCAAAAGGTGGAAGGTCGTCTACTACTCCTCTGCACGATCATATGTTGTCAAAGAGCGTCTCTCAAGTACTTCATCGAGTGGCCACATTACGGCAACATCGTACGGAGGACTTAGGCTAAAGTTTGTAGATAAGCAGGGTGCAGACGTTGGCTGGCCTCACAATATATACATATAAACAGGTAACGGAGTTCACTCTAGACTCAGAAGACTACCTAGAGCGGAATCCTCTTTACAGAACAGTCATTAGTAAACTACGGAAGGGTGCTCATGCTTCCATCTGAAGGGGGAAAGGAGAGAGAAGGGGTAAGAACTGGGGAGTTCTTAGTAGGGCCGTGGTTATTAGTTAAGTTCATTAATTCCGTGTTGTTTTGCAGATAAATAGCAGAATACCGAGAAGTAGTGAACAGAAGATACAGATAAATAAAGAAAATAGAGAAAATAGAAAGCAAAACACAAACAAAAGAATACAAGAAAACAAAACACAGACACAGTGAATAGAATACAAACAAAGAAAGCATACATTCATTCAACAATCATAACAGAGGAAATGCACAACTAAGTATGATGCATGTCTGTCCTATGCAGGCCATGAGCTCACGTGTCGGTTTACACCCTGTAACCCGACATTACCCAGGAACTAGTCCTAGATATAGCTTTATTTCTGTAGGTGAACTTCGGCCTACAGAAACAGCACTCCTGTAAGTGAACTTCGGCTTACAGGAATAGTCTAAACACAACAGAACAACTTTCTGTAGGTGAACTTCGGCCTACAAAAATGGCACCTCTGTAAGTGAACTTTGGCATACAGAAATGACGCCCCTGTAAGTGAACTTCGGCTTACAGGAATAAGATAAACACAACACAACAACTTTTTATAGGTGAACTTCGGCTTATAAAAATGGCACCTCTGTAAGTGAACTTCGGCTTACAGAAATGACAACTCTCTGTAGGTGAACTTCGGCCTACAGGAGCAATACCCTGAGATACACAATTGATATTCACTGCAGGTGAACTTCGGCCTACAGGAATAACAACTCACTGTAGGTGAACTTGGGCCTACAGGACCTCTAGGGCCAATGGAAAAGCAGCAGATGAACATACAACAGAACATCATGCCACAAGGCTTAACTCTTTATTCTTATACTCTTCTCCTCTATTCTCTTTGTTATATTACTCTTTTCTCATTATCATCATTCATTATCATTCTCGTTATTCATCATCACTTTCACATTCTTATACAGTACTTCTTTCTTTCTCTATTCAATTATACTATACAAACTTTACAGCTTTTACTTTTACAACATCTCAACTCAAACCATTTCTCTTTATCAGATTACTCTTTTCTCTGTTTCCCTTTATTCTACTCTGGTTACCTTGTTCTCTGTATCTCTTTACTTCTCTCTGGTTACTCTATTCTCTGTGTTTCTCTACTCTGCTCTGATTTCTCCGTTTAACATATGTATTTAAAGATTATGTAAATTTCGGTATGAATAGTTATCCTGTCCCAAGTATAGGTTCATTAAGTCTATACTGAAACAGTTTAACTTTTCATATTATACCTAACCCTAGTCACAACTCAAGGACTAACTATGTTGCCCTAGTTCGTTCACTAATTTCTGTCTGTTTTTCTGTCATTAAAACTTTACAGACTTTTCTTTGGTTTTTATCTTTTCTGTAACTTTTTATCTTTCCTTTATCTTTGCCTCACTAATATGTTCTTACCACTCCCTTAGTGTTTTATGAAGGTAATTATGAGATTCTGCGCTTAAAGTTGTCTTTCTAAATCTTTTACAGAAAACTGCCTTTTCTGCATTATTTTATTATTTTTATTAAAATATTATTTGTAATTAAATATTATTATTTAATATTTTATTATTATTTATTATTTTATCATTAAATTTTCGAAAATTAACTTACTTTTACTTTTAACCTTTAAAATTCACTTTTTACCACTCGTAACTTTTAATATTTCTACTTTTACCACCCTAACTTTCAGAAATTACCAAACAACCTCTTAAACACCAAAAATTTTACCTCCTTGCCCTTTTTAAGATATAAGGCCTGTTCTTCATTGTTCTTCATCACACTCAAAGTGTTCTTTATGTTCTTCATAAATTCTTCAGATTCTTTCTCTGTTTTTACCCGTTTTTCAGTCTTTTCGGCAACCGATTTTTACAAAAATTCATAATAAATTAACAGCCACTAAAACCCCATCTTTTCTACATGATTTTAACACAAATTTAACCTCAATTTAAGCTTAGGGTTTCGTTTTTCCAGCTGCCCAAGAACATGAACTTTAAAGCTTGAATTTCATCAAATTTCATCAAAATTTCACCAAATTTTCACCAAGAATCAATCATATATGCAACCAATTTTTAGCACAGCCAAATAATAAAACATTCACACAACTCAAACACAAATAATCAAGATTAATTTTGTGACACCCTACCTGGTTTTTCTACTCCTAATTCAATCAAACTTTCAGGTGGTCCTTAAACACTTTTTCCTCCTAAATCACATCAAGAAAACACATATTTAAGCATGTTTCCTTGAAACCGAATCAAAAGAGAGATGGTGCAGCCAACTCACCTTGATCCCAGCCTTGATAAGTCATACAATCATGTAGAGAAAGAAGAGAGGATCATTTTGGTCGGATTGGAATTCTGATTTGAGTTTCAGTTCAGCAGAAATCAAGCTTTGAAGATTTGGAACTAAGAACTTTTCTCTCTTTTTCTCTCTACCTATTTTCGGCCACAAAGTGAAAATGAGCCAGCCTTGGGGGTTTTGGAGGTGTAGGGTGAGTTGTGATTGGTTGGCTTGGAGGTGGATTAAAATAATATTAAAATATCTCAGGTGTATAACTACTAAAACTAGATGTATCGAAACACTTGCAAAAACATCTCTAAAAATTATTTTCTGAGCTACTAGCATAAATGACACTAGTAACATATTTATTATGAGAATAAAACATGTATAATGAGGCCTTAGCATTGCTAAATTCATCAGAGAGTGCTGGTGCTAAGCTGCACCAGTAAACTGTGAACCCGGTTAAACCGATTTCCTGTTTTTAACTAAAACAGACCAGGTAACCTTATAATATCACTCAAGAAGCTTCTAATACTAATATAATGATAACATCATCCTATTATCTCTCTTCTCTCATAAATCGAGTCCGGTT
>NC_029793.2:39289810-39292573 GCF_000816755.2 Arachis ipaensis | reverse complement strand
AGCAAAATTTCGTATCTCCAATGGAACTACTGAACTCATCAGATCGTCACGAAGGCCCCCTTCGAACTTCAAACACTTCCATTCTTCAAAGTCAGCAGGATTCCCTTGGCAGATCTTGGAGAAACGGCACAAGTCATCAAACTTACGGGCATATTCTGCAACAGTTGTGTTACCCTGTTTCAGCTGCATAAGTTCCATCTCCTTAGCGTCACGAGCTGCCCTCGGAAAATACTTCTTATAAAATTCATCCTTAAAAGTATTCCAAGGAATATCACCTTCATCTTGTTGCAACAGTCGCTGTATCCCCTGCCACCAATGCTCAGCTTCTCCTTCCAGCATATAAGTAGCAAACTCCACGTGTTGGCCTTCCGGAACATGCTGCGCTCGCAGTGATCGTTCAATAGCTCGAAACCAGTTGTCAGCATCAGTCGCAATGAGTGTACCTTTAAACTTAGGCGGTTTAACCTTCAGAAAAGTCGCAAGGGTCATAGGTCTTTCAAGATGCCCCAAGTTATTCTCATCATTCCCACTATCTTCTCCATGTTCATTCTCATTCCCGTTTCCCACCCCAAGATGTTCAACAGCCCTAACCGCTGCTACTGCAGCCTCACGCACTGCCTCAGCTACAGCGTTCATGGTAGTCATAAACGGTTCTTGTTCTCTCTCTCGGTTCTCACTAGGGGTTCCTTCCCGCGCACTACGTCTCTGTGGTCTCATTGTAGTCCTATTCACACCAAACAATCGTTATTAAGGTGATCAGTCTTAACACTTCAAGTCAAGTGTGAACATTCCCAGAATGAAAACACAGAGACAATCATGCAACACATATCACATAGATATCCTATAAGCATGAGACACACAACAGAGTATGCAATGAAGCATAGTCAGTCCACTCCCCAGGCTCTACTGGGAACGAACTGCTCTGATACCAAATTGTAACGACCCAATTTCTGGTACGTCATGATCATACTAGAAACTGAGAGCTACCAACTTGTCTACCTATTTAATATCTATTATTTATTATATGAGCCTGATTCGTTGTTAAAAGCGTAGTTATTTTACGAGGTACTTTTTTTTTGAAAACATTTGGATTAATAGACGAAATCATTCATAAGCAATTCACAACCGATAACAGACAAAACAGTTATAAACAACCATACATAAATATATCACAAGCAGTTGATATCATTCGGTTATCCAGCCTTTATTAGAGTAAAGATCTTTAGTTAAGACACCCCTAGATATAACTAGATAATAACTTTATACATATATATACATACAACATCCCAGGTCCTGACTTGTTCAAGAAGTCCCTAAGCTGGCACCCAGGCTAGCCTAGACTCTATACTCACCTAGTCCCTCTAAACTACTAAAGCGAGGGAAAGTACGTTCTAGGTCTTCAAAACTCAAGTCAGGTGGAACGTCATCAAAAGGTGGAAGGTCGTCTACTACTCCTCTGCACGATCATATATTGTCAAAGAGCGTCTCTCAAGTACTTCATCGAGTGGCCACATAATGGCAACATCGTACGGAGGACTTAGGCTAAAGTTTGTAGATAAGCAGGGTGCAGACGTTGGCTGGCCTCACAATATATACATATAAACAGGTAACGGAGTTCACTCTAGACTCAGAAGACTACCTAGAGCGGAATCCTCTTTGCAGAACAGTCATTAGTAAACTACGGAAGGGTGCTCATGCTTCCATCTGAAGGGGGAAAGGAGAGAGAAGGGGTAAGAACTGGGGAGTTCTTAGTAGGGCCGTGGTTATTAGTTAAGTTCATTAATTCTGTTTTGTTTAGCAGATAAATAGCAGAATACCGAGAAGTAGTGAACAGAAGATACAGATAAATAAAAAAAATAGAGAAAACAGAAAGCAAAACACAAACAAAAGAATACAAGAAAACAAAACACAAACACAGTGAATAGAATACAAACAAAGAAAGCATACATTCATTCAACAATCATTACAGAGGAAATGCACAACTAAGTATGATGCATGTCTGTCCTATGCAGGCCAAGAGCTCACGTGTCGGTTTACACCCTGCAACCCGACATTACCCAGGAACTAGTCCTAGATATGGCTTTATTTCTGTAGGTGAACTTTGGCCTACAGAAACAGCACTCCTGTAAGTGAACTTCGGCTTACAGGAATAGTCTAAACACAACAGAACAACTTTCTGTAGGTGAACTTCGGCCTACAAAAATGGCACCTCTGTAAGTGAACTTTGGCTTACAGAAATGACGCCCCTGTAAGTGAACTTCGGCTTACAGGAATAAGATAAACACAACACAACAACTTTTTATAGGTGAACTTCGGCCTATAGAAATGCACCTCTGTAAGTGAACTTCGGCTTACAGAAATGACAACTCTCTGTAGGTGAACTTCGGCCTACAGGAGCAATACCCTGAGATACACAATTGATATTCACTGCAGGTGAACTTCGGCCTACAGGAATAACAACTCACTGTAGGTGAACTTGGGCCTACAGGACCTCTAGGGCCAATGGAAAAGCAGCAGATGAACATACAACAGAACATCATGCCACAAGGCTTAACTCTTTATTCTTATACTCTTCTCCTCTATTCTCTTTGTTATATTACTCTTTTCTCATTATCATCATTCATTATCATTCTCGTTATTCATCATCACTTTCACATTCTTATACAGTACTTCTTTCTTTCTCTATTCAATTATACTATACAAACTTTACAGCTTTTACTTTTACAACATCTCAACTCAAACCATTTCTCTTTATCAGATTAC
>NC_029793.2:39243473-39286448 GCF_000816755.2 Arachis ipaensis | reverse complement strand
TATATCAGAGGTTTTCCCCTTACTGATCTTCCGGAGAAATTGTACTTTCAGAAAAAATCTCGCGTACTCGAAAATCGGGGTTGTTACATTCTACCCTCCTAAAAGAAAATTTTGCCCTCAAAATTTAACATGCGCATAAGAAGTTATAGTATTATCTAGCACAAACAAAACCATAGTGTGGTACTCACCTCGAGTGGAAGAATTATATGCATTTGTGTTGCCAGCAGTCACGGTAAAAACCCTTCCTTGTTATTTTGGCCATGCTGGATCTCGAACAAACCTCCTTGGGCAAATCCTAGCTATGTGTCCAGGTTCTCCGTAAGCATAACAATGGTTTGTTCCATACTGACATGGTATGTTACCATGATCTTTCCCACACCTTGAGCATACTGAAATATCCTGAATTTCCTGAGGTTGACCTCCTTCTTCCTCTCCCAGATTATTGTTGTCGTATTTGCCATTGTTACAAGCGAGAAAGTTACCATTTCGTTGATTCCTATTTTGGCGATGGAACTGACCACTGAACTTAAAGTTACGACCTTGAGGGGCTAGATCTTGAATAAAGTCTCTTCCTGAGGTTTCCTTACGATCTGCTCGAGCTATCGCCACCTTTTTTGAACATTCTTCCACTAGTTTACTTTTATTCACCAGTTCAGCAAAATTTCTTATCTCTAACGGAACTACTGAACTCATCAGATCCTCACGAAGGCCCCCTTCAAACTTTAAACACTTCCATTCTTCCAAGTCAGCAGGATTCCCTTGGCAGATCTTGGAGAAACAGCACAAGTCATCAAACTTATGGGCATATTCTGCAACAGTTGTGTTACCCTGTTTCAGCTGCATAAGTTCCATCTCCTTAGCGTCACGAGCTGCCCTCGGAAAATACTTCTTATAAAATTCATCCTTAAAAGTATTTCAAGGAATATCGCCTTCATCTTGTTGCAACAGTCGCTGTATCCCCTGCCACCAATGCTCAGCTTCTCCTTCCAGCATATAAGTAGCAAACTCCACGTGTTGGCCTTCCGGAACATGCTGCGCTCGCAGTGATCGTTCAATAGCTCGAAACCAGTTGTCAGCATCAGTCGCAAAGAGTGTACCTTTAAACTTAGGCAGTTTAACCTTCAGAAAAGTCGCAAGGGTCATAGGTCTTTCAAGATGCCCCAAGTTATTCTCATCATTCCCACTATCTTCTCCATGTTCATTCTCATTCCCGTTTCTCACCCCAAGACGTTCAACAGCCCTAACCGCTGCTACTGCAGCCTCACGCACTGCCTCAGCTACAGCGTTCATGGTAGTCATAAACGTTTCCTGTTCTCTCTCTCGGTTCTCACTAGGGGTTCCTTCCCGCGCACTACGTCTCCGTTGTCTCATTGTAGTCCTATTCACACCAAACAATCGTTATTAAGGTGATCAGTCTTAACACTTCAAGTCAAGTGTGAACATTCCCAGAATGAAAACACAGAGACAATCATGCAACGCATATCACATAGATATCCTATAAGCATGAGACACACAACAGAGTATGCAATGAAGCATAGTCAGTCCACTCCCCAGGCTCTACTGGGAACGAACAGCTCTGATACCAAATTGTAACGACCCAATTTCTGGTACGTCATGATCATACTAGAAACTGAGCGCTACCAACTTGTCTACCTATTTATTATCTATTATTTACTATATGAGCCTGATTCGTTGTTAAAAGCGTAGTTATTTTACGAGGTACTTTTTTTTTGAAAACATTTGGATTAATAGACGAAATCATTCATAAGCAATTCACAACTGATAAAAGATAAAACAGTTATAAAGAACCATACATAAATATATCACAAGCAGTTGATATCATTCGGTTATCCACCCTTTATTAGAGTAAAGATCTTTAGTTAAGACACCCCTAGATATAACTAGATAATAACTCTATACATATATATACATACAACATCCCAGGTCCTGACCTGTTCAAGAAGTCCCTAAGCTGGCACCCAGGCTAGCCTAGACTCTATACTCACCTAGTCCCTCTAAACTACTAAAGCGAGGGAAAGTATGTTCTAGGTCTTCAAAACTCAAGTCAGGTGGAACGTCATCAAAAGGTGGAAGGTCGTCTACTACTCCTCTGCACAATCATATATTGTCAAAGAGCGTCTCTCAAGTACTTCATCGAGTGGCCACATAACGGCAACATCGTACGGAGGACTTAGGCTAAAGTTTGTAGATAAGCAGGGTGCAGACGTTGGCTGGCCTCACAATATATACATATAAACAGGTAACGGAGTTCACTCTAGACTCAGAAGACTACCCAGAGCGGAATCCTCTTTGCAGAACAGTCATTAGTAAACTACGGAAGGGTGCTCATGCTTCCATCTGAAGGGGGAAAGGAGAGATAAGGGGTAAGAACTGGGGAGTTCTTAGTAGGGCCGGGGTTATTAGTTAAGTTCATTAATTCCGTGTTGTTTAGCAGATAAATAGCAGAATACCGAGAAGTAGTGAACAGAAGATACAGATAAATAAAGAAAATAGAGAAAACAGAGAGCAAAACACAAACAAAAGAACACAAGAAAACAAAACACAGACACAGTGAATAGAATACAAACAAAGAAAGCATACATTCATTCAACAATCATAACAGAGGAAATGCACAACCAAGTATGATGCATGTCTATCCTATGCAGACCATGAACTCACGTGTCGGGTTACACCCTGCAACCCGACATTACCCAGGAACTAGTCCTAGATATGGCTTTATTTCTGTAGGTGAACTTCGGCCTACAGAAATAGCACTCCTGTAAGTGAACTTCGGCTTACAGGAATAGTCTAAACACAACAGAACAACATTCTATAGGTGAACTTCGGCCTACAGAAATGGCACCCCTGTAAGTGAACTTTGGCTTACAGGAATAAGATAAACACAACACAACAACTTTCTATAGGTGAACTTCGGCCTATAGAAATGGCACCTCTGTAAGTAAACTTTGGCTTACAGAAATGACAACTCTCTGTAGGTGAACTTCGGCCTACAGGAGCAATACCCTGAGATATACAATTGATATTCACTGCAGGTGAACTTCAGCCTACAGGAATAACAACTCACTGTAGGTGAACTTGGGCCTACAGGACCTCTAGGGCCAATGGAAAAGCAGCAGATGAACATACAACAGAACATCATGCCACAAGGCTTAACTCTTTATTCTTATACTCTTCTCCTCTATTCTCTTTGTTATATTACTCTTTTCTCATTATCATCATTCATTATCATTCTTGTTATTCATCATCACTTTCACATTCTTATACAGTACTTCTTTCTTTCTCTGTTCAATTATACTATACAAACTTTACAGCTTTTACTTTTACAACATCTCAACTCAAACCATTTCTCTTTATCAGATTACTCTTTTCTCTGTATCCCTTTATTCTACTCTGGTTACTCTGTTCTCTGTATCTTTTTACTTCTCTCTGGTTACTCTGTTCTCTGTGTTTCTCTACTCTGCTCTGATTTCTCCGTTTAACGTATGTATTTAAAGATTATGTAAATTTCGGTATGAATAGTTATCCTGTCCCAAGTATAGGTTCATTAGGTCTATACTGAAACAGTTTAACTTTTCATATTATACTAACCCTAGTCGCAACTCAAGGACTAACTATGTTGCCCTAGTTCTTTCACTAATTTCTGTCTGTTTTTCTGTCATTAAAACTTTACAGACTTTTCTTTGGTTTTTATCTTTTCTGTAACTTTTTATCTTTCCTTTATCTTTGCCTCACTAATATGTTCTTACCACTCCCTAAGTGTTTTATGAAGGTAATTATGAGATTCAGCGCTTAACGTTGTCTTTCTAAAGCTTTTACAGAAAATTGCCTTTTCTGCATTATTTTATTATTTTTATTAAAATATTATTTTTAATTAAATATTATTATTTAATATTTTATTATTATTTATTATTTTATCATTAAATTTTCGAAAATTAACTTACTTTTACTTTTAACCTTTAAAATTCACTTTTTACCACCCGTAACTTTTAATATTTCTACTTTTACCACCCTAACTTTCAGAAATTACCAAACAACCTCTTAAACACCAAAAATTTTACCTCCTTTCCCTTTTTAAGATCTAAGGCCTGTTCTTCATTGTTCTTCATCACACTCAAAGTGTTCTTCATGTTCTTCATAAATTCTTCAGATTCTTTCTCTGTTTTTACCCGTTTTTCAGTCTTTTCAGCAACCGATTTTTACTAAAATTCATAATAAATTAGCAGCCACTAAAACCCCATCTTTTCTACATGATTTTAACATAAATTGAACCTCAATTTAAGCTTAGGGTTTCGTTTTTCCAGCTGCCCAAGAACACTAAATTTAAAGCTTGAATTTCATCAAATTTCATCAAAATTTCACCAAATTTTCACCAAGAATCAATCATATATGCAACCAATTTTTAGCACAGCCAAATAATACAACATTCACACAACTCAAACACAAATAATGAAGATTAATTTCGTGACACCCTACCTGGTTTTGCTGCTCCTAATTCAATCAAACTTTCAGGTGGTCCTTAAATACTTTTTCCTCCTAAATCACATCAAGAAAACACATATTTAAGCATGTTTCCTTGAAACTAAATCAAAAGAGAGATGGTGCAGCCAACTCACCTTGATCCCAGCCTTGATAAGTCATATGATCATGTAGAGAAAGAAGAGAGGATCATTTTGGTCGGATTGGAATTTTGATTTGGGTTTTAGTTCAGCAGAAATCAAGATTTGAAGATTTGGAACTAAGAACTTTTCTCTCTTTTTCTCTCTACCTATTTTCGGCCACAAAGTGAAAATGAGCCAGCCTTGGGGGTTTTAGGGGTGTAGGGTGAGTTGTGATTGGTTGGCTTGGAGGTGGATTAAAATAATATTAAAATATCTCAGGTGTATAACTACTAAAACTAGATGTATCGGAACACTTGCAAAAACATCTCTAAAAATTATTTTCTGAGCTACTAGCATAAATGACACTAGTAACATATTTATTATGAGAATAAAACATGAATAATGAGGCCTTAGCATTGCTAAAGTCATCAGAGAGTGCTGGTGCTAAGCTGCACCAGTAAATTGTGAATCCGGTTAAATCGGTTTTCTGTTTTTAACTAAAACTGATCAGGTACTCTTATAATATCATTAAAGAGGCTTTTAATACTCATATAATGATGGTATTATCCTATTATCTCTCTTTTCTCATGAATCGAGTCTGGTTTGTCAAATTGAGACTATTTACGAAAAACAGAATCAAAACTCCTAACCGATACGGTTCAAAAACTAGGTTCTTCGCGACCGCGTTATCGAGCTTGTCTCAGAAAAGGTTCTAACTTAAAGATGACATAATGACAATGAGGATTGAGATACTTGATGATATATCAGAGGTTTTCCCCTTACTGATCTTCCGGAGAAATTGTACTTTCAGAAAAAATCTCGCGTACTCGAAAATCGGGGTTGTTACAGGTGAGAATGATGATGAGTGTCACGGATCATCACATTCATCAGGGTGAAGTGCGAGTGAATATCTTAGAATAGAAACATGCGTGATTGAATGAAAAACAGTAGTAATTGCATTAATTCATCGAAACACCGTAGAGCTCCTCACCCCCAACCATGGGGTTTAGAGACTCATGCCGTCAAAAATACAATGTAAAGTGTAAAAATCTCATGAGGTACAAAATAAATCTCTAAAAGTAGTTTTTATACTAAACTAGTAACTAGGGTTTACAAAAATGAGTAAATAATGCAGAAATCCACTTCCAGGCCCACTTGGTGTGTGCTTGGGTTGAGCATTGAGCTTTACACGTGTAGAGACTTCTCTTGGAGTTAAACGCTAGGTTGTAGCCTGTTTCTGGCGTTTAACTTCAGAATAGGGCAGGAAGTTGGCGTTTGAACGCAAGTTTGCGTCGTTAAAACTTGGGCAAAGTATGGACTATTATATATTTCTGGAAAGCCCTGGATATCCACTTTCCAAATCAATTGAGAGCACGCCAATTGGGTTTCTATAGCTCCAGAAAATCCACTTTGAGTGTAGGAAGGTCAAAATCCAACAGCATCTGCAGTCCTTTTTCAGCCTCTGAATCAGATTTTTGCTCAGGTCCCTCAATTTCAGCCAGAAAATACCTGAAATCACAGAAAAACTCATAGTAAAGTCCAGAAATGTAATTTTTATTTAAAAACTAATACAAATATAATAAAAACTAACTAAAACATACTAAAAACTATGTAAAAACAATGCCAAAAAACGTATAAATTATCCGCTCATCACAACACCAAACTTAAATTGTTGCTTGTCCCCAAGAAACTGAAAATCAAATAGGATAAAAAGAAGAGAATATACTATAAATTCCAAAATATCAATGAAACTTAGTTCTAATTAGATGAGCGGGACTAGTAGCTTTTTTGCCTCTGAACAGTTTTGGCATCTCACTTTATCCTTTGAAGTTTAGAATGATTAGCATCTATAGGAACTCAGAATTTAGATAGTGTTACTGATTCTCCTAGTTTAGTATGTTGATTCTTGAACACAGCTACTTTATGAGTCTTGGCCATGGCCCTAAGCACTTTGATTTCCAGTATTACCACCGGATACATAAATGCCACAGACACATAACTGGGTGAACTTTTTCAGATTGTGACTCAGCTTTGCTAGAGTCCCTAATTAGAGGTGTCCAGGGTTCTTAAGCACACTCTTTTTGCTTTGGATCACGACTTTAACCGCTCAGTCTCTAGCTTTTCACTTGACACCTTCACGCCACAAGCACATGGTTAGGGATAGCTTGGTTTAGCCGCTTAGGCCAGAATTTTATTCTTGTGGGCCTTCCTATCCACTGATGTTCAAAGCCTTGGATCCTTTTTACCCTTGCCTTTTGGTTTAAAGGGTTACTGGCTTTTTGCTCTTGCCTTTTGGTTTAAAGAGCTCTTGGCTTTTTCTGCTTGCTTTTTTTTATTTTTTTTCTTTTTTTTTCTTTTTTTTTTTCCTTCTTTTTTTTCTTCTTTTTTTTCGCCATCTTTTTTTGCAAGCCTTTGCTATTCACTGCTTTTTCTTGCTTCAAGAATCAATTTTATGATTTTTTAGATTATCAAATAACATTTCTCCTTTTTCATCATTCTTTCAAGAGCCAACAATTTTAACATTCATAAATAACAAATTCAAAAGACATATGCACTGTTCAAGCATTCATTCAGAGAAACAAAAAGATTTGTCACCACATTAAAATAATTAAACTAATTTCAAGGATGAATTCGAAATCATGTACTTCTTGTTCTTTTGTGATTAAAAACATTTTTCATTTAAGAAAGACACAAACATAAATAAAAATAAAGCATAGAGAACGAAAACAGAAAAAATAAATAGACAAGGAGATTAAGGAACGGTCCACCTTAGTAAAGGTGGCGTCTTCTTCCTCTTGAAGAACCAATGGTGCTCTTGAGCTCCTCTATGTCTCTTCCTTGCCCTTGTCGCTCCTCCTTTATAGCTCTTTGATCTTCTCTAATCTTATGAAAGGTGCCATATGGTTATGGAAAATTAAAAAGCGGGGCTTTTTCCACACCAAACCTAAAATGTTTGCTCGTCCTCGAGCAAAAGAAGAAAGAAAGGAGGAGATGCAGATGTGTGGTGGGTTCGGCCAAGGGAGGGTGATAGTGTGTATGAGGGGTTTATAATGGATGGATGTGAGTGGTGAAGAGAGTATGGAAAAGAGGGTGGGGTAGGTGGGGATCCTGTGGGGTCAACAGATCCTGAGGGGTCAAGGACTTAGCATCCCTGCTCCATTGAGGCGTGCAAAATGCCCTTAGAGTGCAATCCTGGCATTTAACGCCAAACTGTTGCTTATTTCTGGCGTTAAACGCCAGCTTTTCCCCTTTTCTTGGTGTTGAACGCCAACTTGGTGCTTGTTTCTGGCGTTAAACGCCAAGCTGTAGCCTGTTTCTGGCGTTTAACGCCAGCTTGATGCTTCTTTCTGGCGTTAAACGCTAGTCTGATGCTTCTTACTTGCGTTTAAACGCCAGTAAGTCTGTCCTCCAGGGTGTGCTATTTTTGATGCTGTTTTTGATTCTGCTTTAATTCTGCACCTATTTTTATGACTCCACATGATCATCAACCTAAAGAAAACATAAAATAACAATAGAAAATGAAATGAAAAAGTAATTAACATAGATAAATAAGATTGGGTTGCCTCCCAATAAGCGCTTCTTTACTGTCAATAGCTTGACATTATTGAGCCTTATAGTTTGCAGTGTCTGCAAACCATGGAGCTTCCTGAATAGCAAATAATTGCTCATCCAGAAAGGTTTTAGAGATCTCAGTAAGAGGGAGGGACGCTCCTACTACTGGTTTTATCCGAGACAGGTGATCAGCTACTTGATTCTCTGTCCCTTTTCTGTCTCTTATTTCTATATCAAACTCTTGCAAAAGCAACACCCATCTTATTGATAAACCCCAATTTTGTGGTTTATCTTGTTCTTAATTTGGGGGATTTTATCACCTTTTCCCACATTTATTCAATGAAATAGCATGGTTTTGCAATTCTCCCTTGATTTGTGCTTAAATGTGAAAACATGCTTTTTAGGCCTTAAAATAGATAAATTTAATTCACTTTAATTCCATTCGATACCTTGATATGTTTGTTAAGTGATTTCAGGTTCATAAGGCAAGTATTGGATGGAAGAAGCGAGGAGAAAAGCATGCAAAGTGGGAGAACTCATGAAGAAATGAAGGAACCGTAAAGTTGTCAAGCCTGACCTCTTTGCACTCAATTGACCATAACTTGAGCTACAGAGGTCCAAATGAGGCGATTCGAGTTGTGTTGGAAAGCTAACACCCGGGGCTTCAAAATGATATAAAATTTTTTATATGTTGCTTTGCGTTCATGGGCGCGCACGCGCCATGTACGCGTGCGCGCCGATGCTGCCATAGCCCACTAAAGTGAAATCGCCCCCAGCGATTTCTGAAGCACTTTGGGCCCAACCCAACTCATTTCTGATACTATTGAACCCAAGTATTGAAGGGGGAATGAACCAAGTAGTCATAGTTTAGTTTTTATCATGTTTTAGGGGTAGAATTCTAGAGAGAGAGGCTCTCTCCTCTCTCTAGATTTAGGACAGTAATTAGGATAAAGTTAGGTTAATCACACTCAAATTTCTCTTTCAATTCTTGTTTTGATTTTAGTTCTCATTATATTTTAGTGTTCTATTGTCTCAATCTTCTTAGTTTCTCTTGTTAATTTCTTGTTTTACTCTCTTTTATGCTTATGAACAATTGTTGGATCTTAATTTTCTTTAATGCAATTTTATGTTTCCATGCTCTTCTATGTTTATCTTCATTATTATTATTGATTTCTTGCTTATGTTAGTTATGGGTTTTCTTTAATTCTTGCATTTTATGATGTTTACTTTTCTTGCACTCTAAGTGTTTGTTAAAATGTTTCCTCTAGTTTTTGAGTAGTTCTCTTGACTCTTGGCCTAGGCTAAGGGAATTGAGTGATCTTGAGTAATTGGGTCTCAATGATTTGGTGATTTGAGAACCCTTGGTGATCAATTTGATACTCATTGATGCCAACCCACTACTAATCTAATTAGTAGGTAGGTTGGGACTTATGGGTTGATGTGATCAAGCCTATTTGACGTACTTCAAGCCTAGGAGTAGATATTACGTACTTAAGGCTTTGGAAGTAGACTTAATAGGTTGGCCTCTCGTAATTATCAATATTTGGTATGTTGATGAGCGGATAATTTATACGCTTTAAGACATAAACTCTAATTTTATTGATTATGGAATAAAAATAAGACTCAAAGATAAATATAAGAGCAGACCCATAATAATAGAAGACAGAAAATTAAAAGCAGAAAAATAAATGACTCTTAAAATAGACTCTTAATAATAAAGGTTATCACAGAGTTAGGCCTCAACAACCTTGATTTTCAGAAGTTGATGCTCCCTCTTTTTGTGGGGTGCTTGGTCCTTCAAGGGAGAGCTTCTGGCGCTTCAGCTCTTGTAGCTCACGCCCCTGCTTCTCCTGTTCCTTCAACAGCTTGCAGAGCATGCAGTTTTGATTCTGCTGTTCTTTCTTAAGTTGTTCCATAGCTTCCTGCAGCTTGGTAACAGATGCTTCTAAGCAGGTTCAGTAGTCAATTTCAAGAGGGTGAATGATGAAAGTTTGAAACATGTTTATGCAGAAAATTATGAGTCAAAACATGAAAATTTGAAAAAAATTGAAGTTGGAAACAAAATCTCCTCCCCCTGCCTTTCTGGCATTAAACGCCCAGAATGGTATCCATTCTGGCGTTTAATGCCCAGTTGTTGGCCATTATGGGCGTTTAACGCCCAGCCAGGTACCATGGCTAGTGTTAGACGCCAGAAACTCCTTTATCACTGGGCATTTTGCTGAACGCCCAGGATACTGCAAATCTGGCATTAACCGCCCAGAATGGTACCCATTCTGGCGTTTAACGCCCAAAATGGTACCTTTACTGGCGTTAAATGCCCAGAATGATACCCATTCTGGCGTTTAACACCCAAAATGCCCTTTACTGGCGTTTTCTTGCCAGCAAGCTTCTTTTCTCTGCTTTTTGTACTGAATCCTTCTGTAACTCTGTGAATTCCTTCAATTTTGATGCTTAGCCTTTGATGAAAATGTATATCAAACCTCTACAAGTATTAATTAAAATAAATAACTTGATAATGGCTGGGTTGCCTCCCAGCAAGCCTCAGTTTTGAGCATTCTTGCTCAAAATTGCTTTCAAGATAATGTTTGATTCTCTGTCCATTGACAATGAACTTTTTTTCAGAATCAATATCTTGAAGCTCAACATATCCATATGGTGACACTCCTGTAATCACATATGATCCCCTCCACCGGGATTTTAATTTCCCAGAGAATAATCTGAGCCTAGAGTTGAATAGTAGAACTTTTTGTCCTGGCTCAAAGACTCTGGATGACAATTTCTTATCATGCCACTTTTTTGCTTTTTCCTTATAAATTTTTGCATTTTCAAAAGCATTGAGTCTGAACTCTTCCAGCTCATTTAGCTGGAGCAATCTTTTCTCACCAGCTAACTTAGCATCCATGTTTAGGAATCTGGTTACCCAGTAGGCTTTATGTTCTAGTTCCACGGGCAGATGACAAGCCTTGCCATACACAAGCTGGTATGGAGAGGTTCCTATAGGAGTCTTGAATGCTGTTCTGTATGCCCACAGAGCATCATCCAAGCTCCTTGCCCAATCCTTTCTACGGGCAATTACAATCCGTTCTAGGATTCTCTTTAGTTCTCTATTAGAGACTTCAGCCTGCCCATTTGTCTGTGGATGATACAGAGTTGCTACTTTGTGGCTAATTCCATATCGAACCATAGTAGAGTAAAGTTGTTTATTGTAGAAATGGGTTCCTCCATCACTGATTAGTACTCTGGGAACACCAAATCTGCTGAAAATATGTTTCTGGAGGAACTTCAGCATAGTCTTGGTATCATTAGTGGGTGTGACAATTGCTTCCACCCATTTAGATACGTAGTCTACTGCCACCAGAATGTAAGTGTTTGAGTATGATGGTGGGAAAGGACCCATGAAGTCTATACCCCATACATCAAACAACTCAATCTCTAAGATCCCTTGTTGAGGCATGGCATAACCATGAGGCAAGTTACCAGCTCTTTGGCAACTGTCACAGTTACGCACAAACTCTCGGGCATCTCTATAGAGAGTAGGCCAATAGAAGCCACATTGGAGGACTTTAGTGGCTGTTCGCTCACTTCCAAAATGTCCTCCATACTGTGACCCATGACAATGCCACAGGATCTTCTGTGCCTCCTCTCTAGGGATGCATCTGCAGATCATTCCATCAGCGCATCTCTTAAAGAGATATGGTTCATCCCATAAGTAGTACTTTGCATCAGAAATTAGTTTTTTCTTTTGCATCCTGCTGTACTCCTGGGGTATGAACCTCACAGCTTTATAATTTGCAATGTCTGCAAACCATGGTGCCTCCTGAATGGCAAAGAGTTGCTCATCCGGAAAGGTCTCAGAGATCTCAGTGGAAGGAAGGGACACCCCAGCCACTGGTTCTAACCGGGACAGTTGATCAGCTACTTGGTTCTCTGTTCCTTTTCTGTCTCTTATTTCTATATCAAACTCTTGCAAAAGAAACACCCATCTTATGAGCCTGGGTTTTGAATCCTGCTTTGTGAGTAGATATTTAAGAGCAGCATGGTCAGTGTACACAATCACTTTTGATCCAACTAAATAGGGTCTAAACTTGTCAATGGCATAAACCACTGCAAGCAGCTCTTTTTCTGTGGTTGTGTAATTCTTCTGTGCGTCATTTAGAACACGACTGGCATAGTAAATGACGTGCAAAAGCTTGTTATGCCTTTGTCCCAACACTGCACCAATGGCATGGTCACTGGCATCACACATTAATTCGAATGGTAATGTCTAGTCAGGTGCAGAGATGACTGGTGCTGTGACCAGCTTGGCTTTCAGGGTTTCAAACGCCTGCAGACACTCTGTGTCAAACATAAATGGCATGTCAGCAGCTAGCAAGTTGCTTAGAGGTTTTGCAATTTTTGAAAAATCCTTTATGAACCTCCTATAGAATCCTGCATGCCCCAGAAAGCTTTTGATTGCCTTTACATTGGCAGGTGGTGGTAATTTTTCAATTACCTCTACCTCTATTCCCTCGCTTGAAATTTTGTACCCAAGGACAATTCCTTCAGTCACCATAAAGTGACATTTTTCCCAGTTTAAGACTAGGTTAGTTTCTTGGCACCTTTTCAGGACAAGTGCTAGATGATCAAGACAGGAGCTGAATGAGTCTCCAAATACTGAGAATTCATCCATGAAGACTTCCAAGAATTTCTCTACCATATCAGAGAAAATAGAGAGCATGCACCTCTAAAAGGTTGCAGGTGCATTGCAGAGACCAAAAGGCATTCTTCTGTAAGCAAATACTCCAGATGGACATGTGAATGCTGTTTTCTCTTGGTCTTGAGGATCCACTGCAATTTGGTTGTAGCCTGAATAGCTATCCAAAAATCAGTAGTATTCATGACCTGCTAGTCTTTCTAGCATTTGGTCTATGAATGGTAAAGGAAAATGATCCTTTCTGGTGGCTGTATTGAGCCTTCTGTAATCAATAAACATACGCCACCCTGTGACTGTTCTTGTGGGAACCAGTTCATTCTTTTCATTATGGACCACTGTCATGCCTCCCTTCTTGGGGACAACTTGGATAGGGCTCACCCAGGAGCTATCAGAAATAGGATAAATAATCCCAGCCTCTAGTAACTTAGTAACCTCTTTCTGCACTACTTCCTTCATGGCTGGATTTAGCCGCCTCTGTGCTTGAACCACTGGCTTAGCATCATTCTCTAATAGGATCTTGTGCATACATCTTGCTGGGCTAATGCCCTTAAGGTCGCTTATGGACCACCCAAGAGCTGTCTTGTGTGTCCTTAGCACTTGAATTAATGCTTTCTCTTCCTGTGGATTAAATGGTCCAACCTTGACAATCATGTCTTCAATGATGCCTGATGGATATTTAATGGAGCCATCAGCAAGTTGAAGACATATCTGGGTTAGTTTGACTTCTTCAGTCAACCCAAGCTTTCTGATAGAGGATGCAGATATTAGATTGATACTTGCTCCAAGGTCACATAGGGCTGTCTTGGTACAGGCACCCTCTAATGTGCATGGTATCATAAAGCTTCCTGGATCTTGAAGCTTCTCTGGTCAGCTTTTCAGAATGACTGCACTGCATTCTTCAGTGAGAAACACTTTTTCAGTTTCTCTCCAATCCTTCTTATGACTTAAGATCTCTTTCATGAACTTAGCATAAGAGGGTATTTGCTCAAGTGCCTCTGCAAATGGAATATTTATTTCAAGAGTCCTGAGATAGTCTGTAAAGCGGGCAAATTATTTATCCTGTTCCGCTTTGCGGAGTTTCTGAGGATAAGGCATCTTAGCTTTATATTCTTCAACCTTAGTTGCTGCAGGTTTATTCCCTACAGGAGTGGTTGGAGAAGCCTTCTTAGAGGGATTACTATCAGCACTTGCAGGTGTCTGATCCCTCATTGGCGTTTGAACACCAGGATTGGGTGCTGGATGGGTGTTTAACGCCAGCTTCTCACCCTTTTCTGGCGTTTGAACGCCAGAACTGGACAAGGAATGGGCGTTTAACGCCAACTTTTCCCCCTTTTCTGGCGTTTGAACGCCAGAGTTATTCCTCTCTGGGCTCTTGATGTCCTCAGAGGGATTTTGGGCAGTGGTTTGGTCATCCTCTGTCATTTGTCCCCTTCTTGACTCTTTGCTACTTTGAGCTGAGTTATTCAATGTCTTCCCGCTCCTTAGTTGGACAGCTTGGCATTCTTCTGTTATCTGTTTAGATAGCTACTGTCTTGTCTGATTCAATTGTGCTTCTATATTCTTGTTAGCATTTTTAGTATCTTGGAGCATCTCTTTGAATTATGCCAATTGTTTTGTCATAAAGAGTAATTGCTGATTAAGTTCCACAATCTGTTCTTTAGGATTGGGATCAGTAGCTACTGCCATAGCCTCTTCTTTTATGGAGGACTCACTGTTTGAGTACAGATGTTGATTTCTAGCAACTGTATCTATGAGTTCTTAGCCTCTTCATGATTTTTGAATTTTAATGAGGAAAGAGAAAAACAACAAAATGACTCTAAACTTAGAAATTTTAAATCAAAACAATGAAAAAAAACAAGAAAATATTGAATGTCAAGATGAACACCAAGAACACTTTGAAGATCAAGATGAACACCAAGAACAAATTTTTGAAAACATTTAAGTAAATAAAATCACAAGGGACACCAAACTTAAAATTTTTAGAAAACCAAACACAAATTTTTGAAAATTTTAAAGAAAAACAACAAGAAGACACCAAACTTAAAATCCAGCAAGTGCACTGGGTCGTCCAAGTAATACCTTACGTGAGTAAGGGTCGATCCCACGGAGATTGTCGGCTTGAAGCAAGCTATGGTTATCTTGTAACTTTTAGTCAGGATATCAATAATTCTCAGATTTAATTGTAAAAAGTAAAAGAACATGAAATAAATACTTGTTATACAGTAATGAAGAACAGGTTGAGGCTTTGGAGATGCTTTGTCTTCTGAATCTCTGCTTTCCTACTATCTTCTTCTTCATGCATGCAAGACTCCTTCCATGGCAAGCTTTATGTTGGGTATCACCGTTGTCAATGGCTACATCCCGTCCTCTCAGTGAAAATATTCCAAATGCGCTGTCACCGCACGGTTAATCATCTGTCGGTTCTCGATCATGTCGGAATAGGATCCATTGATCCTTTTGCGTCTGTCACTATGCCCAACACTCGCGAGTTTGAAGCTCGTCACAGTCATCCCTTCCCAAATCCTACTCAGAATACCACAGACAAGGTTTAGATGTTCCGAATCTCAAGAATGACCGCTAATGATTCTAGCTTATACCACGAAGACTCTGATTTGAATCATGAGGCTAAGAGATATGCATTCAATCTAAGGTAGAACGGAAGTGGTTGTCAGGCACACGTTCATAGGTGAGAATGATGATGAGTGTCACGGATCATCACATTCATCAAGTTGAAGTGCGAATGAATATCTTAGAATGGAAGCAAGCGTAATAGAATGGAAAACAGTAGTAATTGCATTAATTCATGAAGAACAGCAGAGCTCCTCACCCCCAACAATGGGGTTTAGAGACTCATGCCGTAGAAAATACAATAAGAAACATGTAGAATGTCATGAGGTACAATATGAATCACTGAAAGTAGTATTTATAGTAAACTAGTGACCTAGGGTTACAGAAAATGAGTAAGCTAGGGTGTTTATTGTAAAATTCCACTTCCGGGGCTCACTTGGTGTGTGCTTGGGCTGAGCATTGAAGCTTTCATGTTAGAGACATTTCTTGGAGTTAAACGCCAGCTTTTATGCCAGTTTGGGCGTTTAACTCCAGCTTTTGTGCCAATTCTGGAGTTAAACGCCAGAATTCTTGAGCTGACTTGGAACGCCTGTTTGGGCCATCAAATCTCGGGCAAAGTATGGACTATTAGATATTGCTGGAAAGCCCAGGATGTCTACTTTCCAACGCAATTGAGATCGCACCAATTGGGCTTCTGTAGCTCTAGAAAATCCATTTCGAGTGCTGGGAGGTCAGAATCCAACAGCATCTGCAGTCCTTTTTCAGTCTCTGAATCAGATTTTTGCTCAGGTCCCTCAATTTCAGCCAGAAAATACCTGAAATCACAGAAAAACACACAAACTCATAGTAAAGCCCAGAAAAGTGATTTTTATTTAAAAACTAATAAAAACATAATAAAAACTAACTAAAATGTACTAAAAACATACTAAAAATAATGCCAAAAAGCGTATAAATTATCCGCTTATCATATATAGACAAGGATGGTGATCTCAATTACCTATGTCTAGCCAAGAGTTCTTTTCCCTTTTTTTATTAGTTCTTGTTATTTTACTTCCTTGTCATTTATTTTCTTGCTAATTATCAAATCAAACCCCCTTACCCCCTTTGTACTTCCTTGTGAGACGATCCGGAGTCTAAATACTTCGGTTATAAATTCATTGGAGTTTGTACTTGTGACAACCAAAATTTTTTATTGGGAGGATTGTTTGTTGGTGTAGAACTATACTTGCAACGAGAATTAACTCATTTTTTGTGAAATTCTATACCGACACGACAATTCTCCTTAAATCACTTATAAGTTTGGGTTTTGAATCCTGCTTTGTGAGGAGATATTTTAGAGTAGTGTGGTCAGTGTACACAATCACTTTTGATCCCACTAAATAAGATCTAAACTTGTCAATGGCATAAACCACTGCAAGCAACTCCTTTTTTGTGGTTGTCTGATTCTTCTGTGCGTCATTCAAAACACGGCTAGCATAGTAAATGATGTGCAGAAGCTTGTTATGCCTCTGTCCCAATACCGCACCAATGGCATGGTCACTGGCATCACACATTAGTTCGAATGGTAATGTCCAGTTTGGTGCAGAAATGACAGGTGTTGTGACCAACTTAGCCTTCAGAGTCTCAAAGGCCTGCAAACACCCTATGTCAAAGATAAATGGTATGCCAGCAGCTAGCAGATTTCTCAGAGGTTTTGCGATTTTTGAAAAATCCTTTATAAACCTCCTATAGAATCCTGCATGCCCCAGAAAGCTTTTGATTACCTTAACATTGGTGGGTGGTGGTAATTTTCCAATTACCTCTACCTTAGCTTGATCCACCTCTATTTTCTTGTTCAAAATTTTATGCCCAAGGACAATTCCTTCAATCACCATAAAGTGACATTTTTCCCAATTTAAAACCAGGTTAGTCTCTTGGCATCTTTTCAGAACAAGTGTTAGATGGTTAAGACAGGAGCTAAATGAGTCTCCAAATACTGAAAAGTCATCCATGAAGACTACCAGAAATTTTTCTACCATATCAGAGAAGATAGAGAGCATGCACCTCTGAAAGGTTGCAGGTGCATTGCACAAACCAAAAGGCATTCTTCTGTATATAAATACTCCAGATGGACATGTGAATGTTGTTTTCTCTTGGTCCTGAGGATCTACTACAATTTGGTTGTAACCTGAATAGCCATCCAAAAAGCAGTAGTATTCATGACCTGCTAGTCTCTCTAGCATCTGGTCTATGAATGGTAAAGGAAAATGATCCTTCCTGGTAGCTGTATTGAGCCTTCTGTAGTCAATACACATACGCCACCCTGTGACTGTTCTTGTAGGAACCAGTTCATTCTTTTCATTATGAACTACTGTCATTCCTCCCTTCTTAGGGACAACATGGACAGGGCTCAACCAGGGGCTATCAGAAATAGGATAAATAATCCCAGAATAGGATCTTGTGCATGCATCTGGCTGGGCTAATGCCCTTAAGATCACTTATGGACTACCCAAGAGCTGTCTTGTGTGTCCTTAGCACCTGAATTGGTGCTTTCTCTTCTTGTGGCTCTAAAGCAGAGCTTATGATTACAGGAAAAGTGTCACCTTCTCCCAGAAATGCATATTTCAGGGATGGTGGTAGTGGTTTGAGCTCGGGTTTAGGAGGTTTCTCCTCTTTTAGAGGAGTTTTCAGAGGTTCTTTTATTTCCTCTGGTTCCTCCAGATCAGGCTGAACATCTTTAAAAATGTCATCTAGCTCTGATTTAAGACTTTCAGTCATATTGATCTCTTCCACCAGGGAGTCAATAATATCAACGCTCAGGTAGTATTCTGATGTGTCTGGATGCTGCATAGCTTTGACAACATTTAACTTAAACCCATCCTCATTGACTCTCAGGGTTATCTCCCCTTTTTGGACGTCAATGAGGGTTCGTCCAGTTGCTAGGAATGGTCTTCCTAGAATGAGAGTTGTACTCTTGTGCTCCTCCATTTCCAGCACTACAAAGTCAGTAGGGAAGGCAAATGGCCCAACCTTGATAATCATGTCCTCAATTATGCCCGATGGGTATTTAATGGAGCCATCAGCAAGTTGAAGACAGATCCGGGTTGGTTTGACCTCTTCAGTCAAGCTAAGCTTTCTGATAGTGGATGCAGGGATTAGGTTGATACTTGCCCCAAGATCACATAGAGCTATCTTGGTATAAACACCCTCTAATGTGCATGGTATCATAAAGCTTCCGGGATCTTTAAGCTTTTCTAGTAAGCTTGTTAGGATGACTACACTGCATTCTTCAGTGAGAAAAACTTTTTCTGTTTCCCTCCAATCCTTCTTATGACTTAAGATCTCTTTTATGAACTTAGCATAAGAGGGTATTTGTTCAAGTGCCTCTGCAAATGGAATCTTTATTTCAAGAGTCCTGAGATAGTCTTCAAAGCGGGCAAATTGTTTATCCTGTTTTGCTTGGCGGAGTTTCTGAGGATAAGGCATTTTGGCTTTATATTCTTCAACCTTAGTTATTGCAGGTTTATTCCCTACAGAGGTGGTTGAAGAAGCCTTCTTAGAGGGGTTACCATCAGCACTTGCAGGAGTCTGATCCCTCTTTGGCGTTTGAACGCCAGGCTTGGGGGCTGGATGTGTGTTTAACGCCAGATTCCCTCCCCTTTCTGGCATTTGAACGCCAGAACTGGACATGGACTGGGCGTTTAACGCCAGTTTTTCATCCTTTTCTGGCGTTTGAACACCAGAGTTATTCATCTCTGGGATCTTACTGTCCTCAGAGGGATTTTGGGTAGCAGGTTGCTCATCCTCTGTCAGCTGTTCTTTTCTTGGCTTTCTGCTGCTTTGAGTTGAGGTATTTAATGTTTTTTCACTTCTTAATTGAACTGCTTGGCACTCTTCTGTTATCTGTTTTGATACCTGCTATTTTGTTTGATTCAATTGTGATTCCATATCCTTGTTAGCATTTTTGGTTTTTTGTAGCATCTCCTTAATTTCTGCTAACTGCCTTGTTATAGAAGATAGTTGCTGATTAAGTTCAGCAACTTGTTCCTGAGGACTAAAGTCAGTTGATACTGCCTTAGCTTCATCTTTCATAGAGGATTCACTACTTATATACAGATGCTGATTTCTAGCAACTGTATCAATAAGCTCCTGAGCCTCTTCAATAGTCTTTCTCATGTGTATAGATCCACCAGCAGAGTGGTCTAGAGATATCTGAGCTTTTTCTGTAAGCCCGTAGTAGAAGATGTCTAATTGCACCCACTCTGAAAACATTTCAGAGGGGCATTTCCTTAGCATCCCTCTGTACCTCTCCCAAGAATTATAAAGGGATTCATCATCCTCTTGTTTAAAGCCTTGGATGTCCAGCCTTAGCTGTGTCATCCTTTTTGGAGTTGTCTGATAACTGTTTCCATGTTCTTATGCTTGCTGTGGGTTGGTTATTTAACCACCTCTTAGCTTGATCTTTTACAGCAAATGGAAACAGTAACAGCCTGTATACATTCTGATCTACCTCCTTGTCATGCACTGTGTCAGTAATTTGCAAGAACTGCACCAGAAACTCAGTAGGTTCTTCCTGTGGAAGACCGGAATACTGGCAATTTTGCTGCACTATGACAATGAGCTGAGGATTTAGCTCAAAACTGCTTGCTTTGATGGGAGGTATATAGATGCTACTCTCATATGTAGCAGTAATGGGGTTAGCATATGACCCCAGAGTCCTTCTGGACTGTTCATTTTCATTTAGGTCCATGATGGATAAAATAGAATTGATATGAATTGCAAACAAAATATATTTTTGTTAAGTAGAAACAAACCGAATTATTAAGAATAAATAAAAATAATAAGATAAAATAAAATAATTAGAAATTAAAATGTAAATTTCAAAAACTAAGAGAAAAATAAATTTGAAAACAAAAATAATTATGTAATTAAGAAGATTTGAAAAACTTTGGATATGATTTTTGAAAAAGATTTTGAATTTTGAAAAAATTCAAAACCAAGATAAGATAGAATAGAAAGTTTTAAAATAAAAATCTAAATTTTTAAAGGAAAATTCAAAAATTAATTAAAATAAAGACAAAAGATATTTTTGAATGTAATGAATGGTGTGGGAAATCATGATCGTCCATTCCTTGGTAACGGCGTCAAAAACTTAATACACACATTCATAATTTTAGTTCTTCGTCACAACTTCGCACAACTAACCAGCAAGTGCACTGGGTCGTCCAAGTAATAAACCTTACGTGAGTAAAGGTCGATCCCACGGAGATCGTCGGCTTGAAGCAAGCTATGGTCACCTTGCAAATCTCAGTCAGGCGGATTCAAATGGTTATGGTGAATTGATAGTTAAAATATAATTGAAATATAAAATAGGATAGAAATACTTATATAATTCATTGGTGAGAATTTCAGATAAGCGTATGGAGATGCTTTTGTTCCTTCTGAACCTCTGCTTTCCTACTGTTTTCATCCAATCCTTCATACTCCTTTCCATGGCAAGCTGTATGTTGGGCATCACCGTTGTCAATGGCTACTTCCCGTCCTCTCAGTGAAAATGGTCCAAGATGCATTGTCACCGCACGGCTAATCATCTGTCGGTTCTCAATTATACTGGAATAGGATTAAGTAATCTTTTTGCGTCTGTCACTGCGCCCAGCACTCGCGAGTTTGAAGCTCGTCATAGCCATCCCTTCCCAGATCCTACTCGGAATACCACAGACAAGTTTTAGACTTTCCGAATCTCAAGAATGGCCACCAATAATTCTAGCCTATACCACGAAGACTCTGATCGTAAATCAGGAGGCTAAGAGATATGCATTCAAGCTTGTTTAAATGTAGAATAGAAGTGTTTGTCAGGTGCGCGTTCATAGGTGAGATGATGATGAGCGTCACATAATCATCACATTCATCATGTTCTTGTGTGCGAATGAATATCTTAGAGAAGAAATAGGCTTGAATTGAATAGAAAAACAATAGTACTTTGCATTAATTCATGAGAAACAGCAGAGCTCCACACCTTAATCTATGGTGTGTAGAAACTCTACCGTTGAAAATATATAAGAACAAGGTCCAGGCATGGCCGAATGGCCAGCCTCCCTAAAGGTCTAAAATAGCATAAAACTGATCAAAGATTAGACTCCTAATATGATAATAAAAAGTTCTATTTATACTAAAACTAGTTACTAGGGTTACAGAAATAAGTAAATGATGCAGAAATCCACTTCCAGGCCCACTTGGTGTGTGCTTGGGCTGAGAATTGAGCTTTCACGTGTGGAGTTCTTTCTTGGAGTTAAACGCCAGTTTGTAACCTGTTTCTGGCGTTTAACTCTGCTTTGCAACCTATTTCTGGCGTTTAACTCCAGAATAGGGCAGAGAGCTGGCGTTGAACGCCAGTTTGCGTCATTTAAACTCAGGGAAAGTATAGACTATTATATATTTCTGGAAAGCCCTGGATGTCTACTTTCCAATGCAATTGAGAGTGCGCGATTTGGACTCTTTTAGCTCTAGAAAATCCATTTTGAGTGCAGGGAGGTCAGAATCCAACAGCATCTGCAGTCCTTCTTCAACCTCTGAATCTGATTTTTGCTCAAGTCCCTCAATTTCAGCCAGAAATTACCTGAGATCACAAAAAACACAAAAACTCATAGTAAAGTCCAGAAATGTGAATTTTATTTAAAAACTAATAAAAATATACTAAAAACTAACTAAATCATACTAAAAACTATGTAAAAATAATGCCAAAAAGCGTATAAATTATCCGCTCATCACAACACCAAACTTAAATTGTTGCTTGTCCCCAAGCAACTAAAAATCAAATAGGATAAAAAGAAGAGAATATACTATAAATTCCAAAATATCAATGAAACTTAGCTCCAATCAGATGAGCGGAACTAGTAGCTTTTTGCCTCTTAAATAGTTTTGGCATCTCACTTTATCCATTGAAGTTCAGAATGATTGGCATCTATAGGAACTTAGATTTTAGATAGTGTTATTGATTCTCCTAGTTTAGTATGTTGATTCTTGAACACAGCTACTTTATGAGTCTTGGCCGTGGCCCTAAGCACTCTGTTTTCCAGTATTACCACCGGATACATACATGCCACAGACACATAACTGGGTGAACCTTTTCAGATTGTGACTCAGCTTTGCTAAAGTCCCTAATTAGAGGTGTCCAGGGTTCTTAAGCACACTCTTCTTTTTTCTTTGGACTTCGACTTTAACCGCTCAGTCTCAAGTTTTCACTTGACACCTTCACGCCACAAGCACATGGTTAGGGACAGCTTGGTTTAGCCGCTTAGGCCAGGATTTTATTCCTTTGGCCCTCCTATCCACTGATGCTCAAAACCTTGGATTCTTTTTATTACCCTTGCCTTTTGGTTTTAAGGGCTATTGGCTTTTTGCTCTTGCCTTTTGGTTTAAAGAGCTTTTGGCTTTTTCTACTTGCTTTTTCTTTTTCTTTCTCTCTTTTTTTCACCAATTTTCTTTTCTTTTCTTTTCTTTTCACAAACTTTTGTATTCACTGCTTTTTCTTGCTTCAAGAATCAATTTTATGATTTTTTCAGATCATCAATAACATTTCTCCTTTTTCATCATTCTTTCAAGAGCCAACATATTTAACATTCATAAACCACAATATCAAAAGACATATGCACTGTTTAAGCATTCATCCAGAAAACAAAGAGTATTGTCACCACATCAAAATAATTAAACTAGTTTCAAGGATGAATTCGAAACCATGTACTTCTTTTTCTTTTGTTTTTAGAACAGTTTTCAATTAAGAGAGGTGATGGATTCATAGGACATTCATAGCTTTAAGACATAGACACTTAAACACTAATGATCATGTAATAAAGACACAAACATAAATAAACATGAAGCATAGTAAACGAAAAATAGGAAAATAATAAGGTCAAGGAGATTAAGGAATGGGTCCACCTTAGTGAGAGTGACGTCTTCCTCTTCTTGAAGAACCAATGGTGCTCTTAAGCTCCTCTATGTCTCTTCCTTGTCTTTGTTGCTCCTCCCTCATAACTCTTTGATCTTCTCTAATCTCATGGATGATGATGGAGTGCTCTTGGTGCTCCATCCTTAGTTGTCCCATGTTGGAGCGTAATTCTCCTAGGAAAGTGTTGATTTGCTCCCAATAGTTTTGTGGAGGAAAGTGCATCCCCTGAGGCATCTCAGGGATTTCATGGTGAGGAATTTTCTCATGCTCTTGTTGAGGTCCATGATCTCTTATTTGTTCCATCCTTTTCTTAGTGATGGGCTTGTCCTCATCAATGAGGATGTCTCCCTCTATGTCAATTCCAGCCAAATTGTAGAGGTGGCAAATGAGGTGAGGAAAGGCTAACCTTGCCAAAGTGGAGGACTTGTCAGCCACCTTGTAGAGTTCTTGAGGTATAATCTCATGAACTTCTACTTTCTCCCCAATCATGATACTATGGATCATGATGGCCTGGTCTACAGTAACTTCAGACCGGTTGCTAGTAGGAATAATTGAGCGTTGGATGAACTCCAACCATCCTCTAGCTATAGGCTTAAGGTCCGGTCTTCTCAATTGAACCGGCTTGCCTCTTGAGTCAACTTTCCATTGAGCTCCTTCCACACATATGCCCATGAGGACTTGGTCCAACCTTTGATCAAAGTTGACCCTTCTAGGGTAGGGGCATGCGTTTTCTTGCATCATTGGCAAGTTGAACGCCAACCTTAAATTTTTCAGACTGAAATCTAAGTATTTCCCCCGAACCATGGTAAGCCAATTCTTTGGATTTGGGTTCACACTTTGATCATGGTTCCTAGTGATCCGTGCATTTGCATAAAACTCTTGAACCATTAAGATCCCGACTTGTTGAATAGGATTCGAGAGAACTTCCCATCCTCTTCTTCTAATCTCTTGTCAGATCTCCGAATATTCGCTCTTTTTGAGCTTGAAAGGAACCTCAGGGATCACTTTCTTCTTGGCCACAACTTCATAGAAGTGGTCTTGATGGACCTTTGAGATGAAATTTTCCCTCCATCCATGCCCAGGCATGATCCACGCGTACGCGTGATAAACCCCGATTTTGTGGTTTATCTTGTGCTTAATTTGGGGGATTTTATCACCTTTTCTCACATTTATTCAATGAAATAGCATGGTTTTGCAATTCTCCCTTGAATTGTACTTAAATGTGAAAACATGCTTCTTAGGCCCTAAAATTGGTAATTTTAATTCACTTTAATTCCATTCGATGCGTTGATGTATTTTTTGAGTGATTTCAGGTTCATAGGGCAAGTATTGGATGGAAGAAGTGAGGAAAAAAGCATGCAAAGTGGGAGAACTCATGAAGAAATGAAGGAACCGTAAAGCTGTCAAGTCCGACCTCTTTGCACTCAATCGACTATAACTTGAGCTACAGAGGTCCAAATGAGGCGGTTCCAGTTGCGTTGGAAAGCTAACATCCGGGGCTTCGAAATGATATAAAATTTGCCATATGTTGGTTTGCGCTAAGGGGCGCGCACGCGCCATGTACGCGTGCGCGCCGATTCTGCCGTGATCCACTAAGGTGAAATCGCCCCCAGCGATTTCTGAAGCACTTTGGGCCCAACCCAACTCATTTCTAATGCTATTTCATGCAGAATTCAAGCTTGGGCAAAAGGGGGGAGCAATTAGTTTAGCCAACATGAGCCTTTAGTTAGTTTTCTAGAGAGAGAAGCTCCATCTTCTCTCTAGAATTAGGTTAGGTTAATTTCTCTTAGATCTAGGTTTAATGACATGTTCTCATCTTGTTTCTTCTATGAATTCTTGCTTCTACACTTTCATTCTTTTAGTTTATAATGTTAACTTTGCTTGTATGCTCTCTTTTATGTTCATGCACTCATGTTGAATTTAGATTTCTTTTAATGCAATTTGATGTTGATGTTTCTTTTTATTAATGATTTGAGTGTTGATTTACTTTTAATGCAATTGGTAGTTGGTAGATTTATTATTTCTTACACATTCATCATGCTTTCCTTTTATGCCTTCCAAGTGTTTGATCAAATGCTTGGAAGGATGTTAGAGTAGATTTTGAGCATTCTTGGCTTGGAAAGAGTAATTAGGCAATCTTGAGTCATGAAAACCTAACTTTTGTTGGCGATCTAGAGTTGTTTGCTAGTATTGTTTCCATTGACGCTAATCTTTTGCTAATTTAATTAGTAAGTTGGTTAGGACTTTTGGATTGAGATTAGCTAGTCTCATTAGACTTTCTCCCTATTTTTTGGAGTTGACATAATGAGATAAATTCTTGTTTATATTTGTGACATGATTAATTAGTCTTGTTTGACATTCTCCCTATTTATTGGAGTTAACTAAATAAGATGAATTAATCATTGCATGACTAGGATGGAAAGCCTATGATCTCAATTCATTGCCATGAATGTCTTTCTTTATTAATTGTTTTCTTTATTACTTGCCTAATTTACTTTTCTTGTCATTGATTTTAGTGTCCCAATATCAACCAAAAACCCCCTTACCCCTTCATAGCCAATAATTGATCACTTCATTGCAACTCTTCGTGAGATGACCCGGAGTCCGAATACTCCGGTTAATTTTCATTTGGGGTTTGTTCTTTGTGACAAAACTCAATATTTTAATTTGATGTGAGGATTGACTATCGGTTTGGACTATACTTACAATGGAATTATTTGGAGGAATTCCGAACCGGTAACAATTCTTGTTCATCAAATTAATGGCGCCGTTGCCGGGAAGTTGCAATGGTGTTACATTATTGGTTATTGTATATATGTGAATATTGTGAATATTGCTTTTGTGAGTTCTTGCTAGTTTTAGGATTTGGTTTTCTTTGTTTCTTATTTGATTTTATTTTCCTTTTCTCTTGCTATCATGAATTCTCACTTTGGCTATGAGTTTGGTTCTAACTATGTTGTAGGAAATGAGAACCTCAATGAAGATGTGCATCAAGGATGGGATAGCCAAAGGTGGGAGGAGCCATATGCATATGATCAATCCTCATGGCAACAACCTCCACCAATGCACTATGAAGAAGAGCCATTCTATGATGCATGCCAATCCAATGGCTATGGTGAATTCCCTTGTGACTTTCAAGAACCACCACCATATGCCTATGAGCCATATCCTCAACATAGCCCTCAACCATACTCACAAGCCCCTTCTTACCAACCATCTTCATATGACCCTAATCCATACCCACCATACCAACAATCATATGAGCCATATGAACCACACATAGAGCCACCACCACTCCAACATCAACATTTTCAAGAGCCACCCCCTCCATACTATTACCAAGAAGAACCACCTCCAACGCATGCAAATTTTCAACCACAGGATGAATTCTACTTTTCACCACAACCACCTTCTGACTATAATACCTTCCCCTCAAACAATGAACCCTCTCTTCCACCATCACCCCCCCGATGAAGCCTCTGTGCTAGAATTAAGGGATCTTGAATCTTAGATCTTAAGGCAACACGAGAAAGATGAAAAGAATTTTAAGGAGTTAAGAGCAAAAATGGCCATCATGGTAGAAGCCATTGGCAACATAGTCTCATCCCGCCTAAGCCTATGTGATCAAGGCACTTCCATTGTGGAATGTGGAGAAGCAACGAAGGAGCTTAGTGAGGGAGTGAACTTGAAGCCCTAAGGTGAAGAAGAGGAGTTAAAGCAAGAAATGCAACAAGTGGAGGATGTAGAGGTTATTGAAGAAGAGGAAGAAGCAGTTGAAGACTTAGGAGATGCGAAACCACCTTGGGAGTCTAGGATTGAAGAAAACCCCTCCAAGATAATTGAATTTGATGCTAAGGAGGAATGTGCACAACCTCCAAGGCATATCTCTTATGAAGAATTGGATGGGATAGAGCAAGAATTGAGTTCCCTTGGTGATGAAGATCAAGCACCAAGTCTTAGTGGTGAAGAATCCTTTGAACATAAAGAACCTTCCCCCATTGGATTTGAAAGCAATGTGGAGGTAAATCTCTCTCGTCCTCCCATTTATAATTTGAGTAAGGGAATGGGTTTAGATAAAATTGTTGAACAAAGGATTGAAATTAAGAGATCTTGTGGAGAGGTGGAAGTCCTTAGAAAAAGGAGGATGGGAATTGAATACGCCTTGTCAAGACCCTTGGAATCACCTTTGCCTAGGTTGCCATCTACACCTTCATTTGAGTGGATAAAACTCATTTCTATTATCTTTATTATCCCACTTGAATATGGCTTGCTTGAAACGGATGGTCAACTTAGGATGCTTTGTGGGATGAAGCGTAAAAGAAAGATGTTTCGTGGTTGGCATTGTAAGTCTAGGCTCATTATGGTTGAAGCTTCAAGGAGTAAAGGTTGGACTAGTGCTCAGTTGGATGGGTCTAGGAGAATAGATTGGTGCTCCTATGAGAATTCATCTCTCTTGCCACCCAGAGGAAATCACCATGATCAACTCAAGGATGGGTGTGAAAACAAAGTGTGGGATCCTGGATCGCACAAGGAAGATCAACTTTGGGAGCCTATGGTTTGTGAAGAACTCCATCAAAGCTTGGAGTTATTAACTTTGAATGATGAAGCACAATGGAAGTCCAAGCATTGGTGGATGTTCAAGGATAGATTCAAGCACAAGCCACCTTGATGAGGAGCCCCCCATAAGTCCAACTTAAGGACAATAAACAAAAGTGCTAGGTGGGAGACAACCCACTACGGTAACATCTTTTCATTTTTCTCTTTTGTACATATTGGTGATTTAGGTTTAATTTCATGTTTTGATTACTTAGTTAAGTTTATTTGGGAGTCTAGTGGGTTAAATAAGGTTTTATGATGTTTCGGTAGTTGTTTGGAGGTTTGGAATGCTTGGTTTGGTGCAAAAACATAGAAAACAATTTTTGAAAAATAGAGCACCAACCCGCGCGTGCGCACACCTGGCGCGTAGGCACGCCTCAAGCATTTTCGACCATCCACGCGGACGCGCCATGTACGCGTACGCATGGATTGAATTTTTCCACCCTCCATACATTTTCCCGATAGTTGTGCCTGGAGTGTGCCAACTTTGTGCCCAAAGGTACGCGCACGCGCAGCATGTGCGGACGCGCCACTCTCAAAATAACCCACCGACGCGCATGCGTGCCGGACGCGCCCGCGTCGCTTCCATTTCATCCGTCCACGCTTATGCGCACATGACGCGCACGCATGGATTGCCCTGTTTCACCCACTTTCTTTTCTTCTCCTCTTTCCATTTCTTTCCTTCTTCTCTCTTCTCTTCTTTTCCTTCCACCCTCCAATCATCATCCAACACTACCAAACATCATGTAATACCATTTCTTCTAGTTAGTTAGCTAGTTTAATTTTTGTTTTCCATTATAAGTGTTGGATTACTAATCTTGTTTACCATTTACTGCTGCTTATTACTAATGGGATGTTAGTTTAACATCATTATTGTTATTGTCATTGTTGGATTCCTTTTTTGAGGTTGCAATTTATTACTTGGTCTTGAATTTTCATGTTGAACATTTGTGAATACCAAGTACTTGTTACATTGCCTTCATGCATCTTACCTCTTTGAATTGCATGTTTTGGCCGCCATGCATTCATCATCTATTGTTAGGTAATTGTACATTATCAATGCATTTTTTTTGGATGCTTGTTCTAATTGATCATCACCTATTTCATGCATTGAAATTGTAGAATTGTGAAATTGGATCAAAGCTTACCTAGTGACATATTTTTGAGCTTTGTAAATTTTTGTGGGCCATGCTTGCTATGTGATTAATTTCCACTTCTATATCCTTTTTTCTAAGTTCCATAGCATCCATGTGTTTCACCTCTATGTCATTTAGGTGTTGCAACAACTTCAACATGTGTCATTGTTTGATGTGTGAGCTCTCTAGACCATTTTGTTCACTAAGTCTACCTACACATCAATCAATGTCCATGCATTATCCAATTTCACAATTGCTTGATTTTTGCTTGAATGATTTTATGCTTCTTCACTACTTGTTTGGTTGCCTCAACCTACAAGTCTTTTAAAGTATCTCAAGCACACTAGAATGAGTGAAGTGCATGTTTTATTTTGTATAATTATGACACGATTTTTAAATACTACGGTGCGAGTTCTAAACCGCATGCAAGTTAGGACCCACACACTTATTTTTCATTAATGTCACACTAATTCACTCACTCATTTCTAGTGATTTACCTCATTCCAACAATCCATGCTTCCTTTCTTATGCATTTACTTGTCTTATTATCTCCTGTTTTCTATGTTCAGGATGAGTCATCATAAGCAAAAATGGAAGTGGGAGAAGAACACGCAGCATCGATTGACTTACCAACTGAAGGTAGCAATTAGGAAAGTCGCCGTACCCCCTTGTTCATCTTTGAGTGCACCGAGGACGGTGCAAACTTTTAAGTGTGGGGAGGTCGTCCGACCGCTCGGCATTTTTGGGTGACAAGTTTCTAATCCCAATACTTTTGCATTTCATTTTTAGGTCTTTTAGGATTTTTGGTTGCATTGCATATGTATATATTAAGCTTAGTCAAAATCATGATATCTTCCAAGGATTTTATCTATAGGGCACCCAATTGAAAAAAATTTTTTTTAGAACTTGCTTGAATTATATACTTTGTGGAACATGATTTTTGAGCTAAGAACACAAGCATGTGAGATTTGAGCCTAACCGTGTGGTTACATCATATATAACCACTTATTTTCATTCTTGTGTGCATTATTCTCTTCCTATGATTGTAATCTTTGATTTGTTTAATTCTATATGTCCATTATTTTGTGTATACATGCATTTATATGATTGAGGCCATCGTTCAAATAGCTCACTTACCCAAATAGCATACCTTTTATCTTCCATTGATAACCAATTTGAGCCTATGCTTAACCCATTTGTTCTTAAGTGTAGCACATTACAAGCCTAAGTGAAAAACAATAAATATCCCTTAATTTGGATCTTTGATTAGCTTAGGCTAGAGAGAGTGTTTATCATTTGATTTTGGGAAGTTGGGAACATAGGGTAAAGATAAAAGTGTGTTTGTTGAAAAATCTTGGGAATTGGGTACATACTCATGTATTAATCATGTGTAAACCATATGCATTGATGTTCTTGTATATATTTTAGTTGAAAAAAAATAATAAAAACAAAAAAAAATGAGAAAAACAAAAAGAAAATACATACATATATATATATATATATATATAAGAAAAAAAAAGAATTACAATAAAAAGGGGACAAAAATGCCCCAAAGTTCAAAGTTCAATAAAAGTCAATGCATATATGGGTGGTGATCAAAAAGAGAATGCATGAGTGTGTGAAAAAGTAAAGAATGGGTAGTTAGATTTGTTTAGAATTGTATAGGTTGTCATAGGTTAGGTGAAAAGTTTAAGTTAATCAAAGATTCAAATCTCAAGCCCACTTGACCACATGCATCCTACCTTTACCCTAGCCCCATTACAACCTATGGGAAAGTCCTCATGATATTTGTATGCATACATGAATTAATTGTTGATTGTTAGATGAAAAACAAATCTTGGAAAGCATGATTAGGGGAGAATTGAGTGAATCAACCCCATACACTTGAGTGACTAGAGCAGATACACATCCGGTGAGGGTTCGATTGCTCAATTACATGCTTCCACCCATGATCATCTTTTCTTGCAAGTTTGGAAAATCTTTTTAATAATTCAATTCAATTGTGGATTTGATTTGACTGTTATGGCTTTAGCCCTTGTACTTAATTATGTTTTTTTTGGAAGTTGACTTGTTTTGACCAAGTGGATGCATTCATATAGATAGATTGCATTTAGTTAGTTTGCATTGAATAAATGTCGATACCCCTTTGCTTATTTCTTGATATTAGCATGAGGACATGCTTAGTTTAAGTGTGGGAAGATTTGATAAACCCCGATTTTGTGGTTTATCTTGTGCTTAATTTGGGAGATTTTATCACCTTTTCTCACATTTATTCAATGAAATGGCATGGTTTTGCAATTCTCCCTTGAATTGTACTTAAATGTGAAAACATGCTTTTTAGGCCCTAAAATTGGTAATTTTAATTCACTTTAATTTCATTCGATGTCTTGATGTATTTTTTGAGTGATTTCAGGTTCATAGGGCAAGTATTGGATGGAATAAGTGAGGAGAAAAGCATGCAAAGTGGGAGAACTCATGAAGAAATGAAGGAACCGTAAAGCTGTCAAGTCCGACCTCTTTGCACTCAATCGACCATAACTTGAGCTACAGAGATCCAAATGAGGCGGTTCCAGTTGCATTGGAAAGCTAACATCCGGGGCTTCGAAATGATATAAAATTTGTTATATGTTGCTTTGCAATAAGGGGCGCGCACGCGCCATGTACGCGTGCGCATCGATTCTGCCGTGGCCCACTAAGGTGAAATCGCCCCCAGCAATTTTTGAAGCACTTTGGGCCCAACCCAACTCATTTCTAATGCTATTTCATACAGAATTCAAGCTTGGGCAAAAGGAGGGAGCAATTAGTTTAGACAACATGAGCCTTTAGTTAGTTTTCTAGAGAGAGAAGCTCCCTCTTCTCTCTAGAATTAGGTTAGGTTAATTTTTCTTAGATCTAGGTTTAATTACATGTTCTCATCTTGTTTCTTCTATGAATTCTTGCTTCTACACTTTCATTCTTTTAGTTTGTAATGTTAATTTTGCTTGTATGCTCTCTTTTATGTTCATGCACTCATGTTGAATTTAGATTTCTTTTAATACAATTTGATGTTGATGTTTCTTTTTATTGATGATTTGAGTGTTGATTTACTTTTAATGCAATTGGTAGTTGGTAGATTTATTATTTCTTACACATTCATCATGCTTTCCTTTTATGCCTTCCAAGTGTTTGATCAAATGCTTGGAATGATGTTAGAGTAGATTTTGAGCATTCTTGGCTTGGAAAGAGTAATTAGGCAATCTTGAGTCATGAAAACCCAACTTATGTTGGCGATCTAGAGTTGTTAGCTAGTATTGTTTCCATTGACGCTAATCTTTTGCTAATTTAATTAGTAAGTTGGTTAGGACTTTTGGATTGAGATTAGCTAGTCTCATTAGACTTTCTCCCTATTTGTTGGAGTTGACGTAATGAGATAAATTCTTGTTTATATTTGTGACATGATTAATTAGTCTTGTTTGATATTCTCCCTATTTATTGGAGTTAACTAAATAAGATGAATTAATCATTGCATGACTTGGATGGAAAGCCTATGATCTCAATTCATTGCCATGAATGTCTCTCTTTATTAATTGTTTTCTTTATTACTTGCCTCATTTACTTTTCTTGTCATTGATTTTAGTGTCCCAATATCAACCAAAAACCCCCTTACCCATTCATAGCCAATAATTGATCACTTCATTGCAACTCTTCGTGAGACGACCGGGAGTCCGAATACTCCGGTTAATTTTCATTTGGGGTTTGTTCTTTGTGACAAAACTCAATATTTTAATTTGATGTGAGGATTGACTATCGGTTTGGACTATACTTACAATGGAATTATTTGGAGGAATTCCGAACCGGTAACAATTCGTGTTCATCAACGCATGGATTTGATTTTATAACCCCCCTGACGCGAGAACACTAGCTCACTCGCGTGCCTCCTTCCCTCCTCCCTCAACGTTCCATTTTCCTTCTCCTCCCTCAAACCTCCATCACAGCAACCGACCCTCACCACCAAACCCCCACCGTAGCCACCGCCGGCAACCCCAGAACCGCCACTAACACTGCCCCTTCTTCTCCCTCCTTCTTTCTTCTCTTCTCCTCCTTATATCCCTTCTCAACCCCCTGTCTTCACCAAGCCACCGCGGATAGCAGCAGCGCCGCCGTGCCACTACCACCTCGCCGCCGTGCCACTCCTCTCCCCCTTCCTTTCCGATTCTAGTACCATACCTTCCCCAGGTTTCCATGTCTCCACACCTGCATTTCCATTTCATTTTCTGCTCACTTAAGTCAGTTTGCATATTTACTTTTTGTTCAAATTAGGATAGTTAGAATTGCATGTTCTTAGTGGATTTTAGGTGGTTAGGTTGCTAGGTTGTGGTTAGTGGATTTAGGTCTGATAAGTGCTCCGTTCCTGCTGTTTGAATTATCTGATTCTTAATTTGCTTTGCTATTTGACTGCTGTTTGATGCTGGTTGACTGCGAATTGCCATTGTTACTCTAAGTTCATATAACATGCTGATTGATGCTCTTTTTTGCACTGCTTTGAATCCATATGAGTTTTTGCTGCTTGTTTAATTCGGGAACACCTCAATTACTGCCGGGTTGCTACCGAAATTTTCGAAACAATTTTTGTTGTAGGGCTATTCAGTTGCACATTGTGGATTGAATTTGGCACTATTTTTACCTTGATAAATTTTCTTTTCGCCGAATTCATTCCATAATTCATTCGGTATGCACCTCCGTCATTATTTTGGTTTCCTCCCATGTGCATTTGACATTGCCATTGATGGTACCCAATGCTTGATTGATTATGGAATACAAGCTCATTGCTGTTGGATCTTATGCTTAATTCTTCTGTTTTTACATATGGTTTTGGTGCTTTTACTCATTACTGAATTCATAGGAAATCCAAACTGTTTACTGGACTTTGGGACATAGCCAACTGTTTTGTTTTGCTTTATGATTACTTACTGGTTTTGCACAACTTACTTTAGCTTTCGTTCCTCTTTTCCCTATCCACTGCTTGTTATGCTTTCCCATTAATTGTCTATTTGTTTCCCTGCTTTATTTGTTAATCTGTATCCTGGAATTTCTATTTTTCAGGATGTCTGATCCAAAAGAAAAGGGTAAGACTAAGGCCACCACGGGTAAGAGGAAAAGAGGCCAATCATCTGTGGCTCTATCAGATATTCTTCGGGATGATTCCTGGCGTGAGAAGAACTTCACTCCACAGGAAAAAAAAGATTAACTAGTGCCTGCAACTGACCCAATCAAGTTTGCAAATCGCTACTGTGAACTGAAATTTCCGGTCTTTGTGGATAAGAGGCACCTATATTTGGAAAAGACCCTTAGAATACCAACTGAATTACAGCAGTACATTATAGAAAAGATCAAACAGAGAGGCTGGTTCTTTCTAGAGAGAAAATTGACAGAGGTTAATGCATCCTGGGTCTGGGAATTCTACTACAACTATTACAAGACGACCCTGGATGCAGTACAGCTAAGAGGGAAACAGATTTTGGTTACTGAGGAGGCCATTGAAGATATCCTCCATTTCCAGCCTAAATCAAACGAGCCAGATGGTTATCAGAAGGCTGAGGAATCCATGAGGTTTATGAGCTTTGATTGGGATGCTATGAAGCGCACCATAGCCATTGATCCTGCTGTTCCCTGGGTTGTGGGTAAGTCGACGGTAAATCCTAAGGGCATTAGGATTATCTATCTTAATGATGAGGCTCGGCTATGGCAGCAAATCCTAAGTAACAATGTTATGCCGAGCATTCACGAGTCAGAGGTGCCGCCTGCTATGATCATTCTCATCTGGTGCGTTATGGAAGGCAAGGAACTATATCTCCCACGGTTCATCAGGAAGTACATGGCTAGAGTTCATGTTCGAGGCACTCTAGCATTTCCTTATCTGATTACCCAGATGGCCCGCCGAGCTGAGGTGCCATGGGAACGTGAGGATGAGAAGCCACCAGTTGCCGAATGCAAGAAGATCATCTCGCACGGCAAGCGGTTCGGCCTTCTAGGCCACAGACCACCCTCTCTTACTGCCTCTACTGATGCGGCCACATCCTCCACAGCACCTTCAGTATCCACAACACCCTCAATGTCTGCTGCACCACCCACATCCACAGTACTATCATCCGCTTCACAGCCAGTCTACCTTCTGGTACACCGCCTCTTTGAGTGCCTGGATCAGATGGAGCGCCGTAACTAGTGGCGTTATGAGCGGTCTGAGCGTCACAGTAAGCGATGCTACGAGCATCTGAAGCTGATGATCAGTTCGGGACATATTGACATCCCCTCCGAGCCTGACACGCCATCGGAGCCCTCTGAGGAGAAGGAGGATGAGTAAGAGGAGGAGGCACAGGTGGATGACCAGCAGCATGCACACCAGGAGTCCTAGCACGATGAGCCACAGCTTGAGCAGCCCACAGAGCCAGCAGAGCCACAGGCACCTGCAGAGCCATCACATTCAGAGCCAGCAGCACACCCCTCGACCGGAGACGACGGAGTTACAGGCGATGATCCTTCGCACCAGGCTTGACTGAAAGCATCGAGGACGATGCTATGATATAAGTGTGGGGAGGTCGCCATCTCTGGCGAATTTTATTTTGGTGAACTATTTCATATCTTTTATCCTATTTTTGCTTTATTTTGTATTTTTGCTTTATTTTATTTTATTTTATCTTATTTTCCTTTCAGTACTTGCACATTTTCTTTTATTGTACTTTTGCTTATTTTTACTTTGTTACATTTTGCACTTTGGGCTGTATATATCTAAGATATTTAGCTTAAATTGCACTCTTAGTTTATTAGTTGTGATATAGAAAAATATGGACTATTCAGCTTAGTTTACCCGTTTAGCATATGAGAATTTGGTTTGATTGAAAATAGAGAGTAAACTAAAAACTTTTAGTTTTCATAGTCACAACAATTCAGTTAGTATATATAGTAATAAGTGTTGGTCAATTGATGACATTTTCAAGGAATATATTTATTTTTAGGAAAGGCATTTAAGATTCACATTGAATTGAGTTAAACCCTCTTAGTAACTTGCATGAGTGGGCTTAATTGGAATATGGTTTTTGAGCCAAAGAACACACAACCTGTGAGTTTTCGAGCTTAATTGCATGGTTATATTATTTGACCATAATATTTTATTCTTGTGTGTTCCTTCACTATAATTGCAGACTTTACTTTGTTCCATTCTGTATGTCCACTGTTTAGTGTATTTATATGCTTGCATATGATTGAGGCCATTATTTGTCATTAACTCACTTATCCCAAATAGCCTACCCTTCCAATCAACCTTGTTTGCCACTTTGAGCCTTTTAATCCCCATTTATTCTGTAATTTCACCACATCACTAGCCTTAAATGGAAAAACAAATTAATTATCCCAAATTGAATCTTTGGTTAGCTTAAGATAGAGATTGGTATCAAATAAGTATGGGAAACCGTTGGAACTTGGGTTGATAAGAAAGTATTGAGTTTTATTGATAAAATATTGAGAATTTGGGTGCATACTCATGTGAGACCAAAACAATTAACACACCATATGCATTGATATGTTATATTTATTTTTACAAAAAATAAATAAATAAGTAATTAAATAAGGGGACAAAATTACCCCAATGCTAAGTTTAATAATCAATGCACATGTGACAAAATTAAAGATAATTTGGTACATGAGTGTGTGATGCAAAAGTGGGAATTATGGGTAGCTAGGCATGATTTTAGAAGATACATAGAGTGTATGTATGTTAGGTGAGGACTTAGACTAATCAGAGATTCAATTTATAGCTCACTTAGCCATACATATATCCTCACCCTTGCCTTAACCCCATTACAACCTTGAAAAGACCTCATGATGTTTCCATTTGTACATTAAATATTTATTGATTGGTTAGATGAAGAACAAAGTTTTAGAAAGCATGATTAGAAGAGATTTGAGTGGTTTAACCCCAAACACTGAGTGACTAGAGTGTATATACAATTCCAGTGAGGGTTCAATGGCTCATTTCCATATGTCCATATTTGATCATTACTTGTCTTGCAAGTTTGTGTACTCTTTTGATTAATTCAACTCAATTATGAATGTGTTTTAATATGACTGAGTCCTTGGTTGTGCATATATGATTCTTTGAAAATCTGACTCAATTTAACAACATGTATGCTTATATATATATATATATATATATATATATATATAGTAATTAGAATTGCATGATGCATGTAGGTAGCTTGCATTTAGATAGATTGCATTGCATAAGTCCCACCAATCTGCCTTCACTCTTTTTCAGTTTCTCTTGAGTTGAGCATGAGGACATGCTAATGTTTAAGTGTGGGAGATTGATAAACCACTATTTTATGGTTTATCTTGTGCTAATTTGAGTGATTTTTATCAACTCTTTGCTCACTTATTCATATAATTTGCATGGTTTTACAATTCCTTCCTTATTCTGTGATATAATTGAAAACATGTTTCTTAGGCCTTTAAACTGTCAATTTTAATTATTCTTTATTACCATTCGATACTGTGATCTGTGTGTTGAGTGTTTTCAGGTTTTATAAGGCAGGAATGGCTTAGAGGATGGAAAGGAAACATGCAAAAGTGTAAGGAACGTGAAAAATGAAGTATTTGAGAAACGGGCAGCGACGCGCACGCATGGGTGATGCGTATGCGTGCCTAGCGCAGAAGACGAGCGACGCGTACTCGTGACCGACGCGTACGCGTGACAAGGAAATTCGCCAAATGATGCGCACGCGTAACTGACGCATACGCGTGACATGCGCCACGTGCAGAAAGTTGCAGAAAGCGCTGGGGGTGATTTCTGGGCTCCTTCTTGGCCCAATTCCAAGCCCGAGAACACAGAATAGACGCTGCAGAATGGGGGAATCATTGGAGAACGGAATCCATTCATCAATTCACAACAATTTTGGTTTTAGATGTAGTTTTCTAGAGAGAGAGGCTCTCTCCTCTCTCTAGGTTTTAGGATTTCTCTTAGTTTAGGTTTATTTCTTCTCAATTCCAGGTTCAATGTTCCTTTAATTTAATTTCTCTTCTACTTTTAATTATCCTAGCATTCAAGTTTATTTATTTTTCCAATTTGGTTTATGAACTCTATGTTAGATTTGAATTCTTTATTTAATGCAATTTGAGGTATTTCATATTTATGATTTTAATTTAGCTTTTTACATTCTTAGCTTGAATTGAGTAATTGGAGACGCTTGAGTTATCAAACTCCTTTCTTGATTGATAATTAAAGGTCGTTAATTGACTTGAATCCCACTAACTCTAGTCTTTCCTTGGGAGTTGACTAGGACTTGAAGATTCATATTGATTTATCAATTTGACTTACCTTCATAGTTAGAGGTTAACGAAGTGGGAGCAATGAACAATTCTCATCACGATTGATAAGGATAACTAGGATAGGATGTCCAATTCTCATATCTTGCCAAGAATTCATTTAGTTATTAGTTTATTTTCTCATTATTTACATTCCTTGTTCAAACTCTCAAAAACCCAAGGATATAACTTTTCCATAACCAATAATAAATCATACTTCCCTGCAATTCCTTGAGAGACGACCCGAGGTTTAAATACTTCGGTTATTATTTTTATTGGGTTTGCTTTAGTGACAAACAAATTTTTGTACGAAAGGATTCTTTGTTGGTTTAGAAACTATACTGGCAACAAGAACTTATTTGTGACATTCTTTACCAGCTGAAACCCGTTCGTCAAGCACTTGAGAGATTGTTAGCATGCATGTATGCTTGTGATTTTCTAAACTTAATTTGGTGTGTAAACACCAAACTTAGTTACTTGCTCTATGCAGTGAATTATATACATGCAAGAAAACTTCAGGTGCTGTTATTAATAAAACAACTATGAACCAAAAAGCAAACAATTGTTAAGTAGTTTCCCTGATTGTTTGGAGTCAGCGACTACTAATACTAAGGGTTGAAATGTGCTTTTAATGAAATCTTTAGTGGAACACCAAACTTAGAATCCCACATTCACCCTTTAAATTGTTTTGGTGTACAATACCAAACTTAGCTCCTTGCAATACAGAGAAATCTACTTAACTCTTTAATTGAAATAACTAGGAAAAGAAAAACTACCTCTGGTTGGGTTGCCTCCCAACAAGCACTCTTTTACTATCATTAGGTTGACATTCTGTTCATGAACTTCTTCCTCTTCTTCCAGTTTATTAACAGGAATGACCTCAAGTGGAAAGAGGAACCAGCTACTGCCCCTTGTTTTGAGTGCCTCCTCCCAGCAAGCTTTCTTTTGTGATTTGCTTGATTGCACTTGCTTGTTGGGGTGGGGTGGGATGGCTTTTGGTTGACCTTCTCTTCTTCATGGATATGATCCTTTGTTTTTCGGTCACAATCCTCCTTTTGGTGCTTGTCTTTATGCCTTCACGTCTTTGATATCAAAACATGGGTGTTGTTGGATAGTTAGAGGATCATCTTCATCAAGAGCTTCTTGAATTAGTGATTCAATGAACTCACTCTTTATGCAACTCTCTGTTTCATTGGAGTGTGGACTCCCTTGATTGACTTCCTCCCTTTTTTCCTCATGATGTTGCATTGAGTCTTTTGGGAGTGAGTTTGCATGTTCCTTTGTCACCCCTAGTAGCCTCTGTGGGTATAGAGCTTTAGGCTTGTATACCCTCACAACCTCCTCCTTCTTCATAGGAATATCACTTGGTATGGATGCCTCTTTTTCTTGTTCTTCCGATTCCTCCCTTGTTCTTGACCGTTGAATGAACTCCTCTGTTTCCGGAGAGAGTGAGGTGGTCTCTTTTTGTGATCTCAGCTCTTCAATGAATTGTTCTTCAGAATAAGATTGTGCTATCAGTCTCAATTTTTCTTCATGCTCCCTTTTTACTATTTTCTCCTCTTCGTTTATCTTTATCATTTATTCAAGGAGGAGTTCTATACTAGCAAGTCTATCTTCTTCTCTACTTCTTTTGAGTTCTTCAATGATGAGTTCCATCCTAGCAAGTCTATCTAAAGGAGGTTGTGTAGGTTATGATGGTTGGTAGGGGTTGGCTTGTAAATGGAGTTGGTTGTTTTGTGGTTGTGTGTTCTGAAAGTGGTATGACTCTTGTGGGTAATGGATTGAGTTTTGTGGATGGTGAATGATGGAGGAAAAATCGTCGGTAAAGAATTTCACAAAAATAATTGCATTGCAAGTATAGATCTAAACCGACAATTAAACCTCAATCAAATTTAATTTGTTTGTCACTAAAGCAAACCCAATAAAAAGAAACCGAAGTATTTAAACCTCGGGTCGTCTCTCAAGGAATTATAGGAAAGTGTACTTATAATTGGTTATGAGATTGTATCTTTTTGGGTTTTGAGTTTAATAAGCAAGGAGCTCACCAAATGTCCAACTTAAGGACTTTAACTAAAATTGTTAGGTGGGAGACACCCCACCATGGTAGATTCTTTCTAATTTCCCTTTTATTTATATTAGTAATAAGTTAGATTTTTTTGTTGTTTTTAGATATGTTTATTTCGTTTAATTCATGGTTTAGTTGTAAAAAAAAACTGCGATCGACGCGTAAGCGTCGATGACGCGCACGCGTCACATGCAGGTTCGCAATATTAATAAAATGAACAGAGAGTTGTGATGGAACGACGCGGAAGGGGTGCTAGGTGGAAGGCCAGACCCACGCGTACGCGTGACTCACGCTTACGCGTCCCTTGCGTTTTTACCAATCTATGCGTACGCGTCGAATGAAAAATCGGCGTTATTGGTGAATTGGACAGAAAGTTGTGAGACCACTGTGCTGGAAGCATGTGAGTAGTCACGCGTACTCGTGACTGACGCTTGATGTGCATAAACTTGATATGCTACGATTTAGGAAATTGCACGATCGGCAAAATTCCTTCCGGCAAGTGCACCGGTTATCGTCAAGTAAAAACTCACAATAGAGTGAGGTCGAATCCCACAAGGATTGGTTGAGTGAGCAATTCGGATTAGAAGTATGTTCTAGTTGAGCGGAATCAAGATTTAGATGAGAATTGCGGAATGTAAAATTGCATGAATTAAAGAGCGAGAAGCTGAATTGCTGAAATTAAAAGGGATGGGGGTGATTGCATGAATTTAATTGCAGAATGTAAAGAGAAAGTGGTAAATCAGAAATGGGGAGTTCATTGGGTGTTAGGAGATATTGAGATCTCCGAATCAAAACAACTTTTATCCCTTCCTCAACCAATGCATTCATTGAATTTTGCTTGGCAATCTTATATGATTGCGGGTTAGTTAACCCAAGTTACCAAGTGTTGAAACACTCCTCAGAACCTATTCATCCAAGCATATCCTTAATACATAAACACCACAGGCATTTGTCTCCGAAGTTCAAACCATTGGTGCCTAGCTTATTTTCTCAATTTTTTTTTTTGCTTTTTGGTTGCCCTTTTTCAGTGGCTTTTTCTTCTTCTTTTTCTTTCTTTTTCATGGCCAAAGACATTTATTCATTAAGATCCATAGACAGTTTTCAATTTCTACACAAAAATTGATAATTCTACACTCTATTTCCAGTGATCTGACTAAACAATCAAGCATGCATACCACCACTTAATTCTACTTGATTTGTCACTAATTGAGCCAAGTTATTTTTGTTCAAACTTTTCTTTTATTTTTGGAAACAGAACAAGCATGGTAAGCATTTGTTTAAGAAGGTGAAGTTATATCCAAACATCTAGGCATTCACTTTATTCAAAGCAATAAACAGACAAACATACTAGAAACTTCACATTCCAGAAAGATTCAACAATTACAGTTTAAACCAGAACAAGCATGCTTTTGTTTGCCCTTTTTAAAGAATTGTCAAGGAACAGCACCACCTTGTGAAATTCCTTGTTTTCTCTTTGTTGCCAGGAAACAATTTGATTTCTCCTTCTTCTCCTAGTTGTTGCTTCATGCTTTAAGATTCTTGTTTCCTTTCCTGCAAAGAGTGATGAAGTTGCTTGCTTCTCAAGCACTTGAGTGGTTAGCTCAACTATGTATGGGTAAGTGTCTGAGTCTTAAGTTGGTGTGTGAACACCAAACTTAGTCTCCTACTTACTTCTCTGTTCTTTGAATCCTTGAGTTCTCCTTGGAATGAAGTTGCTGCTAAGGATTTTAAGCATTTCTGTGATTGCTTAGAATGGTTGTTCCTTTCATATAATTCAAAGGTTGTTATAACGTCACTAGCTTGACGGTTGTCTTCCTCAGTTGAGGTGATATTTAACCTTGTCCTTCTCCTCCACATCTCCCAAGTAATGTTTGAGTCTTTGACCATTCACAGTGAAGGTTCGTTGTGACTTTTCTTCCATGATTTCTACTTGTCCATATTGGGAGACCTTGGTGACAAGGAATGGTCCAGACCACCTTGATTTTAGCTTCCCTGGAAATAGCTTCAGCCTAGAATTGTAGAGCAATACTTTTTGTCCTTCTTCAAATTTCCTTGGGGCTATGTTGCTGTTATGCTTCTTCTTTGCTCTTTCTTTGTAAATTTTGGCATTCTCATAAGCTTCAGCTCTGAATTTTTCCAACTCTTGAATTTGCAACATCCTTCTTTCTCCAGCAGCTTTGCTGTCCAAGTTCAAGATTTTCAAGGCCCAGAATGCCTTGTGCTCCAACTCCAGTGGCAAATGGCAAGCTTTTCCATACACTAGTTGGTAAGGAGACATTCCAATTGGTGTTTTGAAAGCTGTCCTATATGCCCAAAGAGCATCATCTAGCTTAATCGACCAGTCCTTCCTTGAAGTTCCCACAGTCTTTTCCAGGATTCTTTTGAGTTCTCTATTAGATATTTCGGCTTGCCCACTTGTCTGTGGATGGTATGGTGTGGCTACCTTGTGTTTGACTCTATATTTTAGAAGCAATGCCTCTAATGGT
>NC_029793.2:39221139-39243256 GCF_000816755.2 Arachis ipaensis | reverse complement strand
GATCAATTCTTCTTCCTGTTCTTGACTCAGGGCAGAGCTAATGATAACAGGATGACTCTCATCACTACCCAAGTATGCATACTTGAGATTAGGGGGCAATGCTTTGAGCTCAGGTTTTAGTGCTTCCTTCTCTTCTTTCACTCTCTCCGGCATGCTTGGCATGGTTGTTTCAGCAGCGTTGATGTCACTAACTTCAATATCCTTGGTGAACTCCTCCTCTACCACTACCTTTGTTGTTTCCTCAAAGGTTTCTTGTATTGCAATGTCCACTACATCCACCCTCATGCATTCCTTTAGTGATTCTGATGGATAGCTCATTGCCTTGAATACGTTAAACACCGATTTCTCGTCATGTAGTCTAAGAGTGAGTTGGTTCATTGCTTTGTTATTCATTTAACCATTCTTGGTTACTTTAAGCTCAAGAAAATGCATAAAACAACTAAAACTAACAAAAAAATGCTAGTGAAACTAGCCTAAGATGCCTTGGCATCAACGCTCACGCGTCATAATGCATTTTTCTCCATCCACGCATACGCGTGGACGACGCTTACGCGTCGCATGACTATTTCAGTTTTTACGCATACGCATGATGTATGCGCGCACGTCGCGTCCTTTTTTCATTTCCTTCTCCTTTCTTCTCTCTTTTCTTCTTCCTTCTTCCTCCTTTCTTACTTTCTTCTTCTTTATTTCTTTAACTTATCATCCTTATTCTCTTTCATTCTTTTTTACTTCTTGCATTTACATACTTTCATTCATTGCATTTTAACTTTGTGCATGTTTTTATTTTCTTTTCTAAATTTACTATTTTTCCGTTGGTGTTAAATGTTCATATTCAACTGTTACATCTTTTCTTGCATTATTTGGTGCTTAGTGACTTGTTTTACACTATTGGGTAATATTGTTTATATGTCAATGCCAATCTTTTATGATACTTGTATTCCTTTCGCATTGACATGAATTTATATTATCTTTCATTATCCACACTCTCTACCCAATCGTTGCAATTTTTGCAGTATTGATATGCCATGTGCTTCTACTATTTTTTCACTTGCATGTTGTAGCTACCATGTAATTGAGACCCTCATTATTTGGCATTAACCCACCCATATTTTATTTGTTTTCTATCTTTGTTCCTGGGTTACCTTTCTTACCTTTTCTCTTCTTTCAGGATGGCCATCAAGAAGGAAAACGGAAAACTTTTACATGGGGTGACAAACAAGTTCCTACGCACATTCTTTGGAGAAAAGCATTAGTATAGCAACCCGTCCACTTGCACATCTTTGCATGCACCGAGGACGGTGCAATATTTAAGTGTCGGGAGGTCGATGCCGACTTTCGTGGGTTAGTTAGTTTCTTTTCAACACCAATTTTTATTCTTCTTTGCGGTTAGTGGTTGCATTTGCATGTTTGATTGCATGTTTGTTAGATTTTGTGCATATTTTACCACTACTTGGTTGAAGTGATGAATCCTTTTTCAAGAAACTTTTTTTTAGCATTTCACTAATTTGAATTAAAAATTTTGTTGAACTTGCTTGAAGATATTTAATTTGGAACATGGTTTTAGAACTCGAACACACAAAACCAATGAGATTTTGAGCCTATTTGATTGGTTGTATTTTATCAACCAATATTTTGTTTTGGTGTGTTGTTCTCTCTAAAATTGTGATCTTTGTCTTGCTTGATTCTATATTTCCATTGTTTGATGTATGCATGCACTTATATGATTGGGGCCTTTGTTTTACTGAGCCTACATACCCATATGGCCTTACCCTTTCATTATCCTTTGCAAACCAATGTTGAGCCTATTTTACCCCTTTGTTCTTTACTTTAGCTCATCACTAACTCTAAGCGGAAAATAATAATGTCCTTAATTTGAATCCTTGGTTAGCTTAGACTAGTGAGAGTGCTCATGAATTAAGTGTGGGAAAGTGGGTTTGGAAACGTTTAGTTTGGGAATTGAGTATGTTAGACTTTTTTTGTGAAAATGTGAAAAAATGTTGAGCATATATTCTTGCACTCAATACCTTAATCATGTGCATTGAGAAAGACAAAAGAAAATAAAAAAATAGAAAAAAAAAAGAGAAAAAGAAAAGAAAAAAAAAGCAATTAATAAAAAGGGGACAAAATGCCCCAAAGTAAATGTTGGTAGCAATGCATATGAGTTGTACTCAATTTAGGATGCATGAATATGTGGTAAACATAGTTAATGGGTAGTTAGACTTTGTATATTGATTACATGGATTGTCTTAGATTAGGTGGTAAGTTTAGGTTAATCAAGGATTCAGATTTTAGTCCACTTAACCAAATACACTCCTACCTTGACCCTAACCCCATTACAACCATTGAAAAGACCTCTTGATATGTGTATTTGTGTATTAAATTTTTGTTAATTGGTAGAAGAAGAGCAAGCTTTAGAAAGCAAGATTAGTAGAGAACTGAGAGAATCGACCCTTAAATACTTTAGTGATTAGAGTGTATACACTTCCAGTGAGGGTTTGATGCTCGATTCTTTGTTCCCGGCTTTCACGAGCTTTCTTCTTGCAAGTCTACTTGTACTTTATTTTTGAGATTTGATTTAGTGGAATCTATTTTATATTTGTTCTTGGAAGAATTATTTACTTTTAACCAAGTAGGCAATAGCATTTTACATTTAGTTGCATTCATATAGATAGGTCGCATTTCATAAATCCTACCATTCCTCTTCACTCTTTTGGTTCTCTTGAGCTTAGCATGAGGACATGATAATGTTTAAGTGTGGGAAGATTGATAAACTCCATTTTTAGGGTTTATCTTGTGCTTAATTGAATGAATTTTATTCATTATTCTCACACTTATTCATAGAATTCGCATGTTTTACATTTTCCTTCCTAATTTTGTGCTATGATTGAAAACATGCTTCTTTGGCCTTAAATTTGCTAATTTTAATCCTCTCTTATTACCATTCAATGCCGTCATATGTTTGTTAAGTGTTCTCAGGGTTTATAGGGCAGGAATGGCTTAGAGGATGGAAAGGAAGCATGTAAAAGTGGAAGGAATACAAGAAATTGAAGGAATTGCTGAGTTGTCAATCCTGACCTCTTCGTACTAAATCAATCATAACTTGAGCTACAGAGGTCTGAATGAGACAGTTTTAGTTGCGTTAGAAAGCTAACATATAGGGCTTCAAAATGATATGTAATTTGCCATAGTTGCCATGCAGTTAGGTGACGCGCACGCGTGGATCACGTGTACGTGTGACCTTGACAAAGTTCAGCGATGCGTATGCGTGGGTGACGCATACGCGTGACAGAGCCACGTGCTGCACGTTTCAGAGAATGCTGGGGGTGATTTCTGGGCTATTTTTGGCCCAGTTTGAAGCCCAAAAACACTGATTAGAGACTGCAGATTAGATTTTAGATGTAGTTTTCTAAAGAGAGAGTCTCTCTCCTCTCTCTAGGTTTTATGGTTCTTAGTTCTATTCCTTCTCAATTTCAGAATTTTATCTTATTTCTGCTTAGTTCTCTTCTACTTTTAATTATTCCAGCATTCTAGTTTATTTATTTCCCTTGTTGATTACTTTATGTTGTCAATTTAGGTTATGAATTCTCATGTTAGATTTGATTTCCCTTTTAATGCATTTGAGGTATTTCATGTTTATTGCTTCTTCTGTTATTTGTTATCATTGATTTTGCAATTGTTGGTTCTAGAATTATTATTCCTTGTTAATTTTCTATGCTTTTATTTTGCGCCTTCCAAGTGTTTGATAAAATGCTTGGTTGGATTTTAAATTAGATTTTCATATTCTTAGCTTGGATTGATTAATTGGAGACTCTTGAATTATGAAAGGTCTTTTATTGATTGGTGATTGAGACTTGCTAGTTGGCTTAAGTTTCATTAAATCTAGTCTTTGATTAGGACTTGTGAACTTAAGTTAACTTTACTCACTTGACTTTCCTTCATTGTTAAAGGTTGACTAAGTGAAAGCAAAAGGCAATTACCATCATAATTGACATTGATAATGAGGATAGGAATTCCGATTCTCAATCCTTGCTAGGACTTTTCTTAATTATTAGTTTATTTTCTTGTCATTTACATCCTTTGTTCGACATTTCAAAACCCAAAAAGATACAATCTCATAACCAATTATAAGTACACTTCCCTGCAATTCCTTGAGAGACAACCCGATGTTTAAATACTTCAATTGATTTTTATTGGGTTTGCTTTAGTGACAAACAAATTAAATTTGATTGAGGTTTAATTGTCGGTTTAGATCTATACTTGCAACGCGATTATTTTTGTGAAATTCTTTACCGATGAATTTTTCCCCATCAATTTTTTTAATGCCACAAAGCTTCCTAAGTTGACCATCATTTTCAAGAATACTATACTCAAGTAGGACTGTAAAGCGAATAAAGACAACTCTAACACACTCAAATGAAGGAGTAGATGGCAGCCTAGGTAGAGAAGTCTCCAACGATCTTGACAACGCATGTTCAACTCCCGTCCATCCTTTCCGAAGGACTTCCGCTACCACATCATTCTCAAACTTACTCAGAGAAGGTTCTTCATGCCCAAGGAGTTCATTTCCGGATGTAGATTCATCACTAGGAAGACTTGATTCATGATCATCATCACCAAGGGAACTTGCATCTTGATCTATCCCATCCAATTCTTTATGGGGAATATGCCATGGAGGTTGTGCACTAGCCTCCTTGACATCAATTTCAATCTTCTTGGAGGAATATTCTACAACTCTTGATTCCCATGGAGGTTCGGCATCTTCTAAGTCTTCAACCACTTCTTCCTCTTCAACTATTACGGCTTCCTCCACTTGTTCCAATACAAAATCACGTTCCTCATTGTCCACCAGAGTTTCTAGTATCTCCTTCATGCTACGCTCTTCTATTGATTCTCCACATGTAGCTATGGGAGTTCCTTTTGTGTCCAAATGTTGGAAAGCTAATCGATTTACTACCTCGGTCAAGGCAGCCGTGAATTCTAGTACCTCTCTTTGCATCTCTCTTTGCCCTTGAAGAAGAACACCAAGAGTGTCATGAATTGAAGATTGGGGTGGATATGAAGGTTCATTGCTTGGGAGAAAGGGTTCATGATATGAGGGTGGTTCATCATAATAAGGATGTGGCAGTTCAACACTCTCCATCTTTTCCACTTGTTGCTCAACACACTCATCCGTGGGAATACTATGTTCATTGCATGAGTCCCTTGGGCCAAACTTTTGACGGGTGGTTGCTTGAAGTTGATCTATCGCTTCCTTGAGACGATCCTTTGACTCTTGTTCCACTTGGCTATCATAAGTAGGATCATAGTGCTCTTAGATTGATGGATATTGACATTCTTCTATGGAGGGTTGTGGTGGAAAAGAAAATTCATATTGTGGTTGAAGATTTTCATACATTGAAGGTGGTGGTTCTTGAGAGTAATTGGGTTGGAATTGGGGTGGTTCTATGTATGGTTCATATGGCTCATAAGGTGGTTGGTATGGTGGGTATGGGTTAGGATCATAGGAAGGTGTTTGGTAAAACGGGGCTTGTGAGTATAGTGGTTCAAAGTTATGTTGAGAAGGGGGTTCAAATGCATATGGTGGGGCTTGTTAGTAACTACAAGGGGGTCCATCATAGTTATTGAGTTGACATGTGTCCTGGAATGGCTTTTGTTCAAAGTATGTTGGTGGAAGTTGTTGATTGTCACGGAAAGGTCCACCATAACCATTGTCTTGGGATGCATCGTTGATAAACCCCATATTTAGGATATATCTTGTATTGATTTTAGGGGATTTTATCACCTTTTACCCATATTTATTCAATGAAATAGCATGGTTTCATGATTGTCTCCCAATTTGTGCTTCAGTGTGAAAACATGCTTTCTAGGTCCTTAATTAGCTAAATTCAATTCACCATTGATTCCACTAGATGCCTTGATTTGTTTGTTAAGTGATTTCAGGTTGAAAAGGCTAGGAATGAATCAAATGAGTGAAGAGGAAGGCATGCAAAGTGGAGAACACATGAAAAAGCCAAAGATTTGGATATCTTCATCCACGCGCACGCGCACTGTACGCACACCCGTGGATCGCGAAAATGCAAGGGACGCACACGCGCACTGTACGTGTACGCGCCAGTGGGCGCACGTGATTTTTTTTAATAGAAAACGTGCCCAGCAATTTCTGAGAGCTGTGAGGCCCAATTTACAACCAACTTTGGCGCCAAAATGCATTTAAAGGACCAAAGATTGAAGGAATCAACACTTAGCATCATTTACACACATTAGGATTAGTTTTAGTTAGTTTTAGAGAGAGAAGCTCTCACTTTTCTCTAGAATTAGGATTAGGATTAGGTTTAGTTCTTAGATCTAGGTTTAGACTCATGCTTTCTTCTACTTTTTCTTCTCAATTCTTGTTGTTGTAATCATGATTCTTCTATTCTTTTGTTGTAATTTCCTTCATGTTGCTTCTATCTTTTATTGTAGATCTACTCTTGTTCCTTCTCTACTCTTTCAATTCAATTAGAGGTAATTCATAATAATTATGTTTCTTTTAATTATTGTTGTTAATTCTTTGCAATAATTATTGTTAGATTTCATTCTAGTTGTCAATTTACTATGCTTTTCTTTTGTGCCTTCCAAGTGTTTGTTGAAATACTTGGTTGAATTTTAGTGTAGATTTTGTTCCTCTTGGCCTAGGTGGAGTAATTAGTAACGCTTGAGTTATCTAATTCCTTTGTTGATTGATAATTAGAAGTTGCTAATTGATCTGGATACCACTAAAGCTAGTCTTTCCCTTAGGAGTTGGCTAGGACTTGTGGAATCAAGTTAATTCATCCACTTGACTTTTCTCCATAGTTAGAAGTTAAGTAAGTGGTAGCAATGGAAAATTCTCATCACAATTGAGGAGGATAATAAGGATAGGACTTCCAATTCTCATAACCTTGCCAAGAGCTTTTATAGTTGTTAGTTTATTTCCTTGCCACTTATATTTCTTGCTTCTTATCCCAAAAATCCCAAAATATCTCATAACCAATAACAAGACACTTTATCGCAATTCCTAAGGAGAACGACCCAAGGTTTAATACTTCGGTTTATAGATTTTAGGGGTTTGTACTTGTGACAAACAAATTTTTGTATGAAAGGATTATTGACTGGTCTAGAAACTATACTTGCAACGAGAATTCATTTGAAAATTCTATACCATCAAAAATCCGACCATCAAAATGGCGCCGTTGCTGGGGAATTGCAATGGTGTTGTGTTATTGGTTATTGTATATATGTGAATACTGTGAATAGCTTTATTTTTGGCTTGCTTGTTAGTTTTTGCTAGTTTAGGACTTTGTTTCATTATTTCTTATTAGCTTTAGTTTCTTATTTTCTCTTTCCATTATGAATTCTCACTTTGGCTATGAGTTTGGTTCTAACTATGTTGTAGGAAATGGGAGCTACAATGAGCATGTGTATCAAGGATGGGACAATCAAAGGTGGGAGGAGCCATATGCATATGATCAATCCTCATGGCAACAACCTCCACCAATGCACTATGAAGAAGAGCCATTCTATGATGCATACCAAACAAATGGCTATGGTGAGCATCCTTGTGACTTTCAAGAACCACCACTATATGCCTATGAGCCACACCCTCAACCATACTCACAAGCCACTTTTCACCAACCACCTTCATATGACCCTCATCCATATCCACCATTACAACAACCATATGAGCCATATGAACCACATATAGAGCCACCACCATCCTAACATCACTGATGAGACACAGAAGTTGGTGAATTAAAAATTATTAAAATAGTTACGTTGCAAGTATAGTTCTTAACACACCGAAAATCTGCCTATCAATTTAGAAATATGTCACAGAGAGTTTAAATTAAAAATTACTGGGAGTTGGAGTCCCAGGTCGTCTCCCAACGAGTTGCAGAAAAGTGTGCTATTTTATTAATCAGATGTTCCAAAAGGTTGAGTTAAGTAGATGGAAAATTAAATTGAGAAAATTTAAATAATATGAATAAAAGCCTTGATTGGGAGTTGATTAGTTGGAATCTCTATTATTGATGGGATGATTTCAAGATTAATTTATAATTAATGATTATTCTGTTTAGTTATCCTTTACTAGGTAAAGGAAAGTCAAACAAGTTGGAATGCTAGATCTATTCACGAGTTGCAACCCACTTAGTTCAAAGGGATTGGTGTTAGCAACTGGATAGCAATCCAACAGTTAACCCAATTACAAATTCTCTTTCAATCCTTCCAACTCAAGAGTTCCTTTCAATCAACTCCCCATCAAGTGAAGAAATTACTCGCTCATTGTAAATAATAAATCCATAACATATGAAAAAGAATTAAAAGAAGACATGATTATTGGAATGGAAAATAAATTAAAATGAAAGAAATAATCCTTGTATTAAATAATCATGAAAGTATTCAAATGACAAAATTGAACAAAGCAAAGGACATGGAAGAATAAAACCAAGTTAAGAGAACGAACTAGAATGATGAAGTCTTGATGAGGAAATAACTCTTCTCAATGTTCCAATGCTAAGACCAATTAAAAATTAAAATTCTAAAACCTAGAGAGGAAAAACAAAAGGAGTAAAACTAGATCTAAAAAAACTCAAAACTGTGTAGAATGAATGTTCTCTTTTGTTTCTGCATATTCTCTGGCTCTAGTCTGCTATTCCGGGCCGAAAACTGGGTCGAAATAAGGTCCAAAATCGCCCCCAGCGAATTCTGCAGATTATGCAGATCGCACATGTCACGCGATCGCGTCATCCATGCGGACGCGTCATTCGTGCTTTTCCTTGCCACGCGTTTGCGTCGTCCACGCTACCGCGTCGCTTGAGCTTTTCCAATCCGCACAGCCGCATGAGCCATGCGGCCGCGTCACTGCGATTTGCTCTCCTTCGCGCGGTCGCGTGAGCCATGCGACCGCGTCACTTCTCGCTGGTTATCTCCTCAAATTCTTGTGTTCCTTCCATTTTTTGCTAGCTTCCTTTCCAATCTCCAACTCATTCATGCCCTATAAAGTCTAAAACACTCAACACACAAATCACGACATCGAATGGAATAAAGGAGAATTAAAAATACACAATTAAAGTCTCTAGGAAGCAGTTTTCAAACATGTAATAAATTCAGGAAGGAATTATAATTTCATGCTAATTTAATGAATAAGTGGGTAAGGATCATGATAAAACCACACAATTAAACACAATATAAACCATAAAATAGTGGTTTATCAACCTCCCCACACTTAAACATTAGCATGTCCTCATGCTTAATTGAAGGAGACAAGTAAATAAGTATGAACATGTAGAAACTCATGAAATGCAATACAATCCTATATATATAAAAAAATGCAACTATATGATTCTTGCCCACTTGATCAAAAGTAAATAAGCTCTTCAAAACAATTACAAATCAAATTCCACTAATTCTATCATTATACAATAAAACAGATAAAAGTGCAAGAAGATAGCTCATGAAAGCCGGGGACATGAAAATTCAAGCATTGAACCCTCACTGATAATGTGTGTACGCTCTAATCTCTAGTGTATAGGGTAATCACTATATCCTTCTCTAATCATGCTTTCTAACTTTTGTTTTTCTCCTAACCAATCAACAACAGTTAATATACTAATGCAAACATCATGAGGTCTTTTAAAGGTTGTAATGGGGCCAAGGTACAGGTAGGGGTATACATATGGTTCAGTGAGCTGATAAATTGAATCTTTAATTAACCCAAGCTTCAACCCAACCTATATATTTTTAATGTAATCTTAAAGTTCATACCTAGCTACCCAGAATTCCCTTTTTCAATCCATACTCATGTATCAACTTTGTATTTGATTCTATCATATGTGCATTGATCTTTGAGTTCTGAATTTAACATTGGGGTAATTTTGTCCCCTTATTTATTTATTTATTTTTTATTTATTTATTTATTTATTTATTTTTGGAAGAAATATAGCTTATCAATGCACATATATTTTTAATTCTTATAGTTTCACATGAGTAGGTATCCAAATTCCCATTAAATTCTCATGACACATTCCCTTAACAACTTTTGTTCCCACAATTTCCCATACTTAACTAGCACACACAATTCTATCTTAAGCTAACCAAAAATTCAATTTGGGATATACAATTATTTTTCAGCTTAAGGTTAGTAATTTTCAATCAAGTAGAACATGCATGCAACTATCCTATCCTATGCAATTTATTCTATTCTATAAAAGAAAGAAAATCTAACTAAAATATCCTAATTATTGGTGCTAGAGAAGAGAAATTACCTCCGGAAGTTAGGTACTGACCGACCTCCCCACACTTAAGGCTTTGCACCGTCCTCGATGCCGTCTGTCAGGAACAGGGGTGGGCTGGTAGTAGTATCTCCACAATCGGGACCATCATGGCTCCCTGTGCTAGTAAAAGAAGTGGATTCCGGGGTGCCTGAGGTGTTTGAATCTTCGGTTGTTACGGCGCTCTCTCAACTTAGCTTTGTGTTCTTACCGATCCAACCTCTTGATTATCTGCTGGAGCAATTCATCAGTTGTAGGTGCTTGTGGTGTTGAAGAAGGATTATTTTCAACTGGAGTAGTAGGAAGGCTTGTAGTGGCTGCTGGGAGTCTGAGGTATTTTCCGTTAGGGACATACTGATCATCTCGTGAAAGCACGGCTTTGGTGTCCCCACCTCTGTAGGAGACTCCGGCGGCTGAGACAAGATCTTAAACCAAGGCGGGAAAAGGTAAATTGCCCGCAATTTGTACGTGTCCCATAGCATTCCGGATATGTCGTGAGAGATTCAGAGGTTGGTTTGTAAGGATGCACCATAGTAGAACAGCCATGTCCGCAGTGAAGGAGGACTCATGAGTGCTCAGAAAGACGTAATGGGACATGATCTGTGCCCATACGCGAGCCTCCAAGGTAAGTGTTGAAGCCAAGATTCCTTTAGGGCGGGTACGGTGGTATCCGTAGATCCAACGGCTGCCAGGTAATGCGATAACTCTGAGAACGGAGTCCCAGTCAAATTGGTACCTCTGGCGCTTAAGTGCGGCTTCTTGGAAGGCGTCCATTCCTTCTGGAATAGGGGGAAGACTCAAAGCTTGCTGAATGGCCGTTTCTGTAATGGGGACTTGCTTCTGCCGGACATAAACAGACTGCAGGGTTGGCATGTAGAAGTTAGAGTAGAACTCAACTACCCAAGAAAGATTGACCTGCCCTGGCTGTCTCCGTAGGAAACCCCATTATCTTCGTTCAATTTGCGGTTCAACAAAGGTAGCAATATTGGACAGGAGGATAAGAAGGTATTCATTGTTATAGTTCCTTTCTGCCAGGATAGGGAACATCTGCTCAGAGTAGCGATTGAGAAATCGCGCAGTTTCCTTTGCTGGAAAGGCTTTCTCTTTGTCATCAACCTTTATTATCCTCTTAACTCTTTTTATTGAGGGATTGACTGCAGTTGAAGACGGCTCTGCCACTGATGCTCTTTTAGTGCCTCTTCTTGTTGGGGGTTTAGGAGTTGCTTTCTCCTTTTCTTTCTTGGTGGCTATCCTAAAAAAAGAGGAGAAAGTAAATTAAATTCAAATAGATATATAGCATGGAAGAGAATGGAAGAGTGGTGATGGATGCACATTAGGATGTAGTTGACATTAACACATGCTCTCGAGTACATGTGAAAAGCCAACAATGAAAAATAGTCAGTGCATCGAAAGATAAGTGGATGCAAGGTGTTTATTGGCATGCCGGAAAAGGGCATGAGTAGCATAGACCAAGCATCAGTTGTAACAAGCCAAAATGTTTGTATTGACAATTAAATTCAATGAAAACAATAGTAAAGAGAATTTGTGAAAAGCAAGCATTGAATAGTAGAGTAAAGTAATGTAGAAAAGTGCATAATGCTATATGGGCTTTTTCACAACCACATGGCATGCATGGTAAATAAGATATAGAAAGTATGAAGGTGAACATGCAAGTAATCCCTTAAAAATAATAATTGTCAAACAAATTGTAACAATCCACAAGCACATAATGAGGAATAATGACTCAAATAAATTTCTAACACCATGTAAAAAGGAAAAGAAGAAGAAGGAAAATATGAATAATGAAAAGAAAAAGAAAAGAAAAAGAAAATAACATATAAAATAATAATAATGATCGAAAAGAGAAGAAGGAAGAAGAAAATAAAACCTTGGTAATGGAGGTGAGAGAGAGAGAGAGAGTGATAGGTGAGATAGAAGGAAGAAGGGAGAAGGAAGAAATAAGGAAGGAAAAGAAAAATTAGGATTTGGAGGAGAGAAAGATAAGATATGTGGCAATTTTAGGTTGAGCTGCGGCGCATGCGACGCGGCCGCGTGGGGCACGCGTTCGCGTGGATGCGCTTCAAGTATGGTGATGCGATCGCGTCGGTCACGCGGTCACGTGACCCATGTTATGCTTCTGGCGCGAGTGCAGCCTCGCACCAGCACAACTCTCTGTTCAAATTAATTTATTTGCCAAAATTGAGGTGGCGCGATCGCGTGAGTGTGCATCAGAAAACGGATGATGTGGCCGCGTCGGCGACGCGGTCGCGTGATAAGGATTGTGCTTTCAGCACCAATCCAGCACCACTCTCGCACAATATTTCATTGTGCACCCTTTTACGTCGAAAACTCAGGGCACGCGGCCGCGTGGGTGGCCATGATTCCCATGCGACGCGAACGCGTCAGCGACGTGGTCACGTGGTTGATTTGTGCCATTGGCACGCTTCCAGCCACGCTCCAGCATGACTTTCTGTTCATCTTTATTTTTCTTTACTCCCCTTACGATGCGGACGCGTCGCTGATGCGATCGCATCGCATAGCGGAAAATTTTTTTTTTTTTTTGAAAATAAAAACATGTAAATGCAGATGCACGAAAGTACTAAGAAAGAGAAGAGTTATTGAATAGGAAAAGCTAAAAATAAAGAAAAGAACGATCATACCATGATGGGTTGTCTTCCACCTAGCACTTTGCTTTAACGTCCGTAAGTTGGACGCTCCACTAGCTCAATCTTCTGCTATGTGGGGATCTTCCAAGAGGAAGATCTCAAGCTCCTTGTTTCTCTGTATCTTCTCGCCATGGTATAGCTTCAGGCGTTGTCCATTAACCTTAATGAGTTCAGAGCTTGAGGGATGGCTTTGGTGATAAACTCCGTACGGTTCGGCCTTCTCTACTCTGTATGGACCTTTCCATCTTGATCTCAACTTACCTGGCATGAGCCTTAATCGAGATTTGTAAAAGAGGACTAAATCCCCAGGTTGGAACTCTTATATCATCTATAGGAGTAGAATCATCCTTAATATGCTCAAGGCGACTCAAGTGGTCTGCCACTAAATTCTGATTACCACTCCTATCCTTTATTTCTAAATCAAATTCTTGTAACAGCAGTATCCAACGTATAAGTCTTGGTTTGGACTCCTTTTTAGCTAATAGATACTTTAAAACTACATGGTCCGAATACACTACTACTCTAGTACCAAGTAAATAAGCTCAGAATTTATCCAGAGCAAAAACAATAGCAAGAAGCTCTTTCTCAGTAGTAGTATAGTTGGACTGGGTATTGTCTAAAGTCTTAGACGCATAAGCAATAACGAAAGGATCTTTACCTTCACGCTGAGCCAGCGCTGCTCCTACTACATGGTTGGAAGCATCGCACATGATTTCAAATGGCTGGCTCCAGTCTGGGCCTCGCACAATTGGAGCTTGAGTCAGAGCAGTCTTCAGCTTATCAAACGCTTGTTTGCAATCCTCACTGAACTCGAACTCAATATCCTTCTGCAGTAATCTGGATAAGGGAAGTGCGACCTTACTAAAGTCCTTAATAAATCTCCTGTAAAAACCTGCATGGCCAAGGCACGAACGGACTTCCCTCACAGAAGAGGGGTAAGGTAAACTAGAAATAACATTCACCTTTGCTGGGTCTACAGAAATGCCATTATTAGATACCACATGTCCTAATACAATTCCTTGTTTTACCATAAAGTGACATTTTTCAAAATTTAATACAAGGTTTGTATTAACACATCTATCTAATACTCTAGATAATCCATTTAAGAAAAGGCTAAAAGAATCACCATAAATGCTAAAATCATCCATAAAAACTTCCATACAGTCCTTAATAAGATCAGAGAAGAGACTCATTATGCACCTTTGGAAAGTAGCTGGTGCATTGCACAAGCCAAAGGGCATTCTCTTGTAAGCATAAGTCCCAAAAGGACATGTAAAAGTAGTATTTTTCTGATCCTTAGGAGCTATATGAATCTGGAAATAACCTGTGTAACCATAAAGCAATAATGTGATTTACCTGACAGGCGATCCAGCATTTGATCAATGAATGGAAGTGGGTAGTGATCCTTACGGGTAGCTTGGTTGAGATGCCTGTAATCAATGCAGACTCTCCAAGAATTCTGAACTCTAGTTGCTATGAGCTCTCCATGCTCATTCTTCATTGTAGTGACTCCAGACTTCTTGGGCACCACTTGTACTGGGCTTACCCATTCACTGTCTGAAATGGGATATATGATACCTACTTCCAATAGTCTGGTCACTTCCTTTTTGACAACTTCCAATATGGTGGGATTCAATCTTCTTTGGGGTTGACGGACAGGTCTTGCTCCCTCTTCTAAAAATATTCTGTGCTCACATACTTGAGGGTTGATGCCTACTATGTCTGCCAAGCTCCACCCGATTGCCTTCTTATGCTTCCTCAGCACATCAAGTAACTGCTCTTCTTGTTGAGAAGTAAGTTCCCTTGCAATGATAACTGGAAACCTCTGCTCATCTTCAAGATAAGCATATTTGAGATGCGGAGGGAGGGGTTTCAATTTTAACTTCTGATCATGAGCAGGCTCTGGATTATCTGGGGCTTGTGAAAATGGCGAAGTGCCCTCATTGTTAGTTAAAAGGGTCCCCACACTTGGACCTTGTCCAGTGTGCCTCTCTTCAAACTCTTCCTTGTGAACTTCAGCTACACTTTCATCTATGACATCACACTGGAAGATAGAACGATCTTCTGGGGGGTTGTCAATGACTCCATTCAGATTGAAGATTACTATGCGGCCATCTATTTCAAAGGAGTATGTTCCTGAAAAAGCATCCAATTTGAATTTTGATGTCTTCAGGAATGGTCTTCCAAGTAGGATTGATGATGGCTTATCTGAATCATTATGGGGCATCTCCAAGATATAAAAATCAGTGGGAAATGTAAGGCCTTTAATGTTCACCAAAACATCTTCAGCAACTCCAGCCACTGTAATAATGCTTTTATCTGCTAACACAAAACGAGCTGCCGACCTTTTTAAGGGAGGGAGCCTCAAAATATCATATATAGACAAAGGCATTATACTGACACATGCTCCTAAATCACACATGCAATCATAAATTACTACACCACCAATAGTACAGCTAACTATACAAGGACCTGGATCACTATATTTTTCAGGTAATCCTCCCATTAAAGCAGATATAGAACTACCTAAAGAAATAGTTTCTAATTCATTTATTTTGTCTTTATGGATACATAAGTCTTTTAGAAACTTTGCATATTTAAGTACCTGCTGAATAACATCAAAAAGAGGAACAGTTACCTCAACCTTTTTGAATATTTCTACCATTTTGGGGTTGTGTTCCAGCTGCTTCCTGGGTTTCCTTGCAAGTTGTGGAAATGGAATAAGAGTAGTGTTTTCTGTGGTATCTACGCCTTTTGGTGCTTCCTCCTATGGTTGAGCTATTTCTTCTTCAGCTATGTCCTGTATGTCCTCTTCCTCTTCAACATCTTCTATTTCTGCTACCTCTTCAGCTGAGGTGTGTTCTGGTGGGCTTGGTTCCTCCTGATTCCTCTCCTACAGTGTGGTTCCAGACCTTAGGGTGATGGCATTAATGCCTCCCTTTGGATTGGGTAATGGTTGAGAGGGGATTCCAGTGGAGCTTGAAGGTTGGTTACTGGAATTTTGCGTTGATCCAATCTGTGACATAAGAGCTTGTAAAGTAGACGTGAGACCATTCAGACTGGCATTAATACTATTCATGATGTTATTTTCCATGGTCTGTTGTCTCCGCTCAAAAGATTGTAGTAGCTCTTCATTAGGAGATAAAGAAGAATGAGTAAATTGAGAGGTCTGCTGTTGATTGTTCTGTGGTCCTTGGTTTTGCCTCAGGTGAGATGCTCTGTAAGGTTGATTCTGCTGCCTGTTGTTGTTATTATTCTACCTCTGATTTCCTTGATTATCTCGGCCTCCTCTGTTATTGTTGTCCCTCCAATTCTGGTTAGAATTGTCCTGCCATCCATGGTTATTATTTCCACTTTGATTGTACCCTTGGTTAGGGCGGTCATAGAAGTTATGGGTGGATGCCACCATGTTGTCTTCTTGTTGGAGCTGCGGGCATTCATCAGTGTAATGGCTATAATCAGCACAGATTCCGCAAATTCTTTGCGGGACTAATTGTTGGTTTTGCTGTGGTGGAGGAGGTTGAGCTTGCTGAGCTTGTTGTTGATTCAATTGCATCTGCTTCAGCAAGTTGGTCATCTCACATATACTCTGAGCTAGAGCCGCAGTCTCTCTATTAGAGGATACTTCTGCAACGGCTTTTGAACGGCCTTGCTTTTGCCTGTGGTTCCTAGTAGATTCAGCTAAATCACTGATCAATTGCCAAGCCTCATCAGTGGCCTTGTACTTCTTCATAGACCCATTGCTAGCACTTTCCAATGTGGTCTTATCTTGGGGCCTCATGCCCTGTGTGATATAGCTAAGTAACACTATCTTGTCAATCATGTGGTGGGGGCATGCTTCCAGAAGATTATTGAAGCGCTCCCAGTATTCAAAGAGAGTCTCATTGTCATCCTGAACAATTGCGGAAATGTCTTTCCTCAGCTTATCAATAACTTCAGATGGAAAGAATTTCTCCAAAAACTCCTTTCTGAGTGTATCCCAGTTGGATACATTTGCTAGAGGTTGAGTGTAGTACCACTCTCTTGCTTTTCCCTCGAGAGAAAACGGGAAAGCTTTCAACAAAATTGAAGTTTCATCAGTACCATCACGCCTGACAGTAGAACAGGCTGCTTGGAAATCTCTCAAGTGCTTGATAGGCTCTTGAGCAGGTAGGCCATGAAACTTGGGCATCAAATTTAGCAGTGCGGTCTTTATTTCAAAATCTGTAGCTACTGCTGGATGATGCGCTTGAAACGGTTGCATTGTAAAATCAGGGGCTCCTTCCTCCTGGATGGTAACTCTCCTAGCTGCCATGTCTTCTGCACGTAAAACAACCGAATAAGTAGAACGGGGGCTAGTTTCTTTCTCAAGTTCACTTTCAGATCCGCCCTCAGAGCGGACTAACCGACGCTGATCTCGCCTTATTCGTGAAATAGTCCTTTCAATTTCAGGATCGAATATTAGCAAACGCGGATCAGGAAGTGAACGCGTCATTTGACGAAAGAAACATGCAGCTCATAGTAGCAAAATAAAATAAAATGCAAATAAATAAATTCTAATAAATAGCTTTAGCACTCTATTGCAACTCCCCAGCAACGGCACCAAAAATTGATGAGACACAGAAGTTGGTGAATTAAAAATTATTAAAATAGTTACATTGCAAGTATAGTTCTTAACTCACCGAAAATCTGCCTATCAATTTAGAAATATGTCACAGAGAGTTTAAATTAAAAATTACTAGGAGTTGGAGTCCCAGGTCGTCTCCCAACGAGTTGCAGAAAAGTGTGCTATTTTGTTAATCAGATGTTCCAAAAGGTTGAGTTAAGTAGATGGAAAATTAAATTAAGAAAAAATAAATAATATGAATAAAAGCCTTGACTGGGAGTTGATTAGTTGAAATCTCTATTATTGATGGGATGATTTCAAGATTAATTTATAATTAATGATTATTCTGTTTAGTTATCCTTTACTAGGTAAAGAAAAGTCAAACAAGTTGGAATGCTAGATCTATTCACGAGTTGCAACCCACTTAGTTCAAAGGGATTGGTGTTAGTGACTGGATAGCAATCCAACAGTTAACCCAATTACAAATTCTCTTTCAATCCTTCCAACTCAAGAGTTCCTTTCAATCAACTCCCCATCAAGTGAAGAAACTACTCGCTCATTGTAAATAATAAATCCATAACATATGAAAGAGAATTAAAAAAAGACATGATTATTGGAATGGAAAATAAATTAAAATGGAAGAAATAATCCTTGTATTAAATAATCATGAAAGTATTCAAATGACAAAATTGAACAAAGCAAAGGACATGGAAGAATAAAACAAGTTAAGAGAACGAACTAGAATGACGAAGTCTTGATGAGGAAATAACTCTTCTCAATGTTCCAATGCTAAGACCAATTAAAAATTAAAATTCTAAAACCTAGAGAGGAAAAACAAAAGGAGTAAAACTAGATCTAAAAAAACTCAAAACTGTGTAGAATGAATGTTCTCTTTTGTTTCTGCATATTCTCTGGCTCTAGTCTGCTATTCCGGGCCGAAAATTGGGTCGAAATAAGGTCCAAAATCCAAAGTCTGAAACACTCAACACACAGATCACGGCATCGAATGGAATAAAGGAGAATTAAAAATACACAATTAAAGTCTCTAGGAAGCAGTTTTCAAACATGTAATAAATTCAGGAAGGAATTATAATTTCATGCTAATTTAATGAATAAGTGGGTAAAGATCATGATAAAACCACACAGTTAAACATAATATAAACTATAAAATAGTGGTTTATCAGTCACCACTTCTAAGAGCCACCCCCTCCATATTATTACCAAGATGAACCACCTCCAACATATGAAAATTTTCAACCACAAGATGAATTCTACTTCCTACCACAACCTCCCATAGAAGAATACTCATGTCCATCGATCTAAGAGCCATATGATCCTAATCATATTATCCAAGAGGAACAAGAGTCAAGGGATCGTCTCAAGGAAACATTGGATTAACTTCAAGCAACCATAGAGCGTGTTGTGCAACAAGTGGAAAGAGTTGAAATTATTGAACCACCACAACTCTACCAAGAAGAACTACCTTCCTACTATGAATCCTTCCCCCAAATGGATGAACCCTTCCATCCATCCCAACCTCCAATGGATGACATCATTGTTGTTCTTGTTCAAGGATAAGAGGAGATGAAAAGGGATGTGCAACAATTCATGACCGCCTTGGACGAGGTGGTAAATCGGTTAGCATCCCAATGCTTAAATACTCAAGGAACTCCCATGGCTACATGTGGAGAATCAAATGAAGAGCATAACATGAAGGAGAAATTGGTGGAGAATGAGGGAAGTTGCTTTATATTGGAACAATTGGAGGAAGCTACAATTGTTGAAGAAGAGGAAGAAGTGGTTGAAGACTTAGGAGATGCAGAACCACCTTGGGAATCTAGACTTGAAGAAAACCCCTCCAAGATGATTGAATTTGATGCTAGGGAGGAATGTGCACAACCTCCAAGGCATATTCCATATGAAGACTTGGATGGGATAGAGCAAGAATTGAGTTCCCTTAGTGATGAAGATCAAGCATCAAGTCTTAGTGGTGAAGAATCCTTTGAACATGAAGAACTTTCTCCCGTTGGATTTGAAAGCAATGTGGAGGTAAATCTCTCTCATCCTCCCATTTATGATTTGAGTAAGGGAAAAGGCTTAGATAGAATTTTTGAACAAAGGATTACATTTGAGAAACCTTGTGAAGAGGTGGAAGTCCTTAGAAAGAGAAGGATGGGAGTTGGATACGCTTTATCAAGACCCTTGGAATTGTCTTTACCTAGGTTGCCATCTACTCCCTCACTTGAGTGGGTGAAATTAATTTCTATTAGCTTTATTATCCCACTTGAATATGGTTTGCTTGAAATGGATGGCCAACTTAGGAAACTTTGTGGGATGAAGCGTAAGCGAAAAAGGTTTTGTCATTGGCGTTGCAAATCAAGGCTCATTAGGGTTGATACATCAAGCATGAAATACAAAGGTTGGAGTAGTGCTCAACTAGATAGGTCTAGGAGGATTGTTGGCCACTTTATTGAGAATTCACCTTACTCACCACCCAATTGGACTAATAATGATGATCAACTTCAAGACGGGTGTGAAAATAAAGTGTGGGATCCTGGATCACAAGACGAGGATCAACTTTGGGAGCCCCAAGCTTGTGAAGAACTCCATAAACACTTAGTGCAACAAATAAAAAATCTTGGGGCACAATGGAGAACCAAGCATTGGTGGGAGTTCCAAGATGAGTTCAAGCACAAACCACCTTGAGAGGAGCTCCCCATAAGTCCAACTTAAGGACAATAAACAAAAGTGCTAGGTGGGAGACACCCAACCATGGTAAATTCTTTTCAATTTTCGCTTTTGTACATAATGATAAAATTAGTTTAATTTCATGTTTTTGTTGGTTTGTTGAGTTTATTTGGTAGTTTAACATGTTAAATAAGGTTTTATGATGTTTTGGTAGCTGTTTGGAGGTTTGGAATGCTTGGATTGGTGCAAAAACATAGAAAAAAATTTGAAAAAAACATAGCACCATCCGCGCGCATACGCATCCATCAAGCATTTTCGCCTACCCACGCGGACGCGCCATGCACGCGTACGCGTGGATTGAGAAATTCCACCCCAAGCCAAAAACCCGAGAGTTGTGCGAACGCTGCGCGCGCACTGTGCCTGAGGCACAACCCAACTCGTACGTACGCGTACATGACGCGTATGCGCCACTCTTGAAATAAGCCATCGACACGGACGCGCCATGTATGCGTACGCGTCACGTCCAATGCACCAACATCCGCGCGCGCACGCCATGCACGCGTATGCGCAGATGCCCTTCCTTCACTACATTTCTTTTCTTCTCCTCTTTCCATTTCTTTCCTTCTCCTTTCTTCTTCCCTTCTTCTACCCTTCATCCAACACTCCCAAACACCATTGATAACCATTTATTTTAGTTAGTTAATTAGTTAGTTAGTTAATCAATTAGTTAGTTAGTTTTATTTTTGATGCCAAGGCATCTTAGGCTAGTTTTACTAGCCTTTTTCTTTTATTTTTAGTTGTTTTATGCATTTTCTAGAGCCTTAAGTAATCATTTTGGGCCAAATAGTCATGCTTGTCGAGTTATACTCCATGGAAGGTGAAGAGGTCAGCTGGCCTGATTGCATGTTGGTACTATGCTCTTCTATGCACATTACGGGGCTGTTTTCTCCCTCAATTTTTAGTATCCACCATGCATGCCATATATGCTTGGAAAGCTCTAGATGTCTTCTTTCCAATGCATTTTGAATCACCTCATTTGGAGTTTTGTAGCTCAAGTTATTTATGTTTGAAGAAGGCATGGTCAAGCTGTTCCATATAACACGTTTATGCTCCAGTTTAAGCTTAAACTGGAGCTTAAACGTGTTATATGGAACAGCTTGACCATGCCTTCTTCAAACATAAATAACTTGAGCTACAAAACTCCAAATGAGGTGATTCAAAATGAATTAGAAAGAAGACATCTAGAGCTTTCCAACCATATATGGCATGCATGGTGGATACTAAAACTTGAGGGAGAAAACAGCCCCGTAATGTGCATAGAAGAGCATAGTACCAACATGCAATCAGGCCAGCTGACCTTTTCACCTTCCATGGAGTATAACTCGAGTTGTAGAGATCCAATTGAGGTGCTTCCAGTTGCGTTAGAAAGCTGACATCCATAGCTTTCCAACGAGGTATAATAGTCTATATTTGGCATCAAATTGGCAAGGTTGACAAGAGAACAAAGTGACGACTCAAGAAAGGGGGGTGCAACGTTTGAGTGTAGTTTAATGGATCATTATCCTTTTTGGATCAATTATGTCACTCTACCCTTCAAGCAAGCAAGGCCCATCAACAACACCAAATCAAGGCCACAAGAATCATATAGAATAGTTTATTTTCATTTGATTGAAATTTGCTTTGAATTTCATTTTCATTTTGTAATTTAAGGAGCCTATTTAAAGGCCTTAGTTTCTACATTAGAAGGGGGGATTGAAGGGGAATCCAACCCCTGATGGGGACTTTTACTTTCACTTTTAGCTAGTTTCCCTTTTCTTCGTAATTGAATTCAGAGCTATGATTCACTAAACCCCCTTTCATTGGGTTAGGGAGCTCTATTATAATTCAAT
>NC_029793.2:39212993-39214701 GCF_000816755.2 Arachis ipaensis | reverse complement strand
CAAAGCAATCATGAAAACTCTTGGCCTGAAAAACATACATTTCAGCTAAGCAAGTTATGAAGAAAGGATGATAGGAGAACCTGACTACACGACTATTGCTGAAGATCTTTGTGCCATCAGAGCTGAATGGGTGAGAAAAACAAGAGGGGCTCCAAGAGTCTTGAGAAGGGGAGACCTAACACCTGAAGCTAAAGGGTGGTATGCAATAGTTAGGAGATCCATCCTACCCACTGCAAACTCTTCAGAAATAGTCCCTAAAAGAGCCATCTTGCTACATTGCATTATGGTGGGAGGGGAGATCAAAGTTCATAAACTCATTGCTGAACAGATACAAGAGTTTAGTGAGAAAAGTGACCCTGAATCCTGGCTTCACTTCCCTAGCACTATCATTAGACTATGCATCGATGCCCAAGTACCACTTGAGGATGAAAGACCTAATTGGCTATATCCTGGATTGGCTATAACTGCGTACAGAATGACTCTTGGCCCAACTGCTCCAAGACATACAAGAGGAAGAAATGAAGAAGGGCAACAAGCGGAAGAAGAGCAAGAAGCTGAACAAGAAGGACAGGAAGGAGAAGACAGAGAAGAAGAGCAAGAAGAGCAAGCAATTCCAGAAAGAAGACAACGAATTCCTAGAGACCCCATGGATATGAGCAGAATGCAGGAATTCATGGAAGGAATGTCTCAACAATACATGAGGTCTCAGGAGAGACAAGAGGACTTTCACCTAAAAATGATGGATATGCAAAGGAACTTTGAATCAAGATTCTTCGATCTGCAAAGGGAACAGAATTTACATTTACAGGAATCCTTCAGCCACATATGCCAACACCAAGATGCCAATGTCTTTGCAATCAAGGAAGCCACCACTTTACAGAATGCAAGATACTCAGTCCAAGCTGATTACAACATCAGTTCGCAAATCAAGCTTAACTACATAGGGGAACATCTACACAAGATGGACCCAGCATTCCCAGCTTTTGATGAGTATTTCAAAGGGAGGAAAGAAGGAGAAATAAACAAGGCAATGATCCTTGAAAAAGGAGTGGAAGAAACGATGAAAAAGGCTGGATTCTGGAAAAACCTCATAAGAAAAGACAAAGGAAGCACAAGTGGTCAAAAAGAGGCAGGAAGCAAGAAGAAGCAGGATCCCAAGAATTAAGAAGAACCAAGCAATAAATAAGAGGTGGTTTCGTTCCTTAATAATCAAATGATAATTGGTGAATTGTCTTTATGAGCTTTCTTTCATCATAAGTCATTTAAGTGTCATGTGGAGTTTTCTTTTTTTTTTAGTATGAGTGTCTGTTTATTGCTTTGAATAAAGTGAATGCCTAGATGTTTGGATATAACTTCACCCTCTTAAACAAGTGCTTGCCATGCTTGTTCTGTTTCCAAAAATAAAAGAAAAGTTTGAACAAAAGTAACTTGGCTCAATTAGTGACAAATCAAGTAGAATTAAGTGGTGGTATGCATGTTTGATTGTTTAAGTCAGATCACTGGAAATAGAGTGTAGAATTATCATTTTTTATGTAGAAATTGAAAACTGTCTATGGATCTTGATGAATAAATGTCTTTGGCCATGAAAAAGAAAGAAAAAGAAGAAGAAAAAGCCACTGAAAAAGGTCAACCAAAAAGAAAAAAATTTGAGAAAATAAGCTAGGCACCAATGGTTTGAACTTCTGAGACAAATGCCTGTGGTGTTCAT